>NW_028278808.1:0-182500 GCF_059751315.1 Micrasema longulum
TATAAACCACTCAAGATGTACATTCAGCAATTATCCCAAATAATCGACCCCATGAAGAAATTTTCTGTACAAATGCAACGTGCAGTTAAAAATGTCTACATCAATACTGAGTCCGTTATAATTTCTATAAGTACGTCTAATGAATGAATTCGAGGTATAATTGTTTTTACAAGTTGGTACATAAAAAAGGGAATTTAATCTAGTATAGCGAAGAGGACAACGGAAACCAATATTTTGTAAAAGATACGGCGAATCAACTATGTTATTGAGAATTTTGAAAAGAAAAATTAAATCATATCTAAGGCGCCTTTTTTGTAGTGATTCTATATTAAAATTGATCAAAGATGCGCCGTAATCATTTTCAATGTTATCAAAACGATATTCCAGGCTCCTTATAAATTTCTTTTGAATGTTTTCAATTTGAGTTATAAAAATTAACATACTATTGCAACAAGAATGTACGAACTTTGGCGGGTTTATTGCTAAAAGCATGGGTGGAGTGAGCTTATAATAATCATATTAAGCCTTTAGAAACCGTACAAATTATTTATTATTGTAAATTATATTAAATCAAATTGATTGAATAAATACTCTTTAAAAAGAAAACAAAAGAAAAAATCAGTCAATTTTTTTTATATCCTGTCAACAATGATAACAAATGGAGAAGAATTCACTTTATCCACAAATGTATCCAAATTTTTACCAAATAATATCAAACCTGCTTTTTAAACTAATTTATTTATTTATTTATTAACGGACATTATCCGGACAATTTATAGGGTTTAAATATAACAATATAAAGAATAGTTTAAAACATTGAAAAAAAATAAAAGAAGCATTGACAAACATAAACTCTCCTATCGTGAACACATTGATAATATTGTAAACAAATCTCTCAAACTTCTCGGTTTTATCAATAGAGTGACGGCGGACTTCAAAAATATTAATATCATCAAAACTCTTTATTGCTCACTAGTTCGACCCCATCTAGAATACGCTTCTCCTATTTGGTCTCCATTCTACAGGACTCATATTGACCATATCGAGTCAGTCGAGTTTTTTAAGAAAAGTGGCATGGTTGCTCGGGTTACAAAGGGGTAATTATTCTTATTTTAAAATAGAGCAATCTCTTAATCTGTCTTCATTGGAGAGACGTAGAACTGAGATGGACTGGCGGCCTCCGTGGTGTAGTGGTCAAGACGCTTGACTCACACACGGAAGGTTCCGGGTTCGATTCCCGGTGAGAACACAAAAACTAAAATGTGATTTTTCTCAAGCCTGGGTGCTCTGTGATGTAATTCACCACTGTAATTAGGCCTCCTGGCCTGTTGTGGTACAAAAAAAATGTAAAAAAATGGACCTTATACGCATTTTCAAAATACTTAATGCTTTAAGTGATGTCCCATCTCTGTTGCAATCAATTTCTTTTCATGTTCCCAACCGTGTCACCAGAAGTCAAAATCTGCTATTTATAAAATCTTCTAAGAGCAACTTTGGTTTTTATGCCCCAATGTCCAGAATGTTTAGATTAGTCAATTCATCACACGACTTGGAATTTTTTGGGATAGATCTTCCGGCTTTTCGTAGATCTCTTCGCGACTAAACAGTGTGGGATGAAGTTGGATTGGCACGGTTTAGCTCAAAGTTTTTGATCTTTCGTTTTTTTAATATATGGTATACTATTATTGTTTTGCCCTTGTTTGTCTTTGCTAAATAGTTTTATGTTCTTTTTGTTCAGTTTCTTGCATTTATGTTTCTTCATGTAACTGTTGTAATTGGCTTAGGCCGTATATATATTAAATAAATAAATAAGGGACATCAAGACAAGATCTGGTATATTTATTAAGTGCTCGTTAAAATCGTTGTAAACTTAAACCAAAAATATCCAGATCTTGTTTTGAGTTAGCATTACGACAAAGACGGGTCATTTTGGTTCTATGCTGATCGATGAACAGTAAGTACATCATTGTTATTAACCTATGAGTCGGAATATGGAATTTTACTTGTCCCAGTAATGATGGAACATCGATTATACCATTTAGTATGCCGAACATATATATGGAATCAATATTAGTTCTACGTTATTGTAGACTAGAAATATTGAACATTGAACAGCATAAGAATAATTATCTCTCTTAGTCCAAGCATCCACGCTACTTTTCGAAGCAAGCAATGTTGGACTGATTCAAAACCAATAACAATATTGGTAAATTATTGCTTAATAATAAAGAAAAAAAAGTTTATTAAATAATTCAGGTGTTTACCAATTGAAATGCAATTCTTGTCTTTCAGTTTACGTTGGAAGAACAAAAATAAATGTTTATATTCGTTTTAAAGATCATATGAGGTGTCTTCACAATTAATAATTTCTCCTAATTCGCAAGTTACCCAATCAATTTAAATCATGGCTTTAATAAAAATACAGGTATTAAAATCTTACATACAAATAATAAAGGGTTAAAAGTAAATAATATGGAAATATTTCACACTAGGAAAGCTTTAAAAAATAATGTTCTTTTGACCAATAATCAAACAACCTTTCAATATAGTCTTTATACGATGTTCCAATGTAATGATCACCCTAAGCCTATTAAGTTCACCCCCTCCTTCCATCCCCTTTACCCCTTTTCAACTATTTCTCAAACAACATAGAATCAATTTTTTTTATCAGTGCATGTTTATTCTTATCAGTGCATGTTTATTCTTATCAGTGCATGTTTATTCTTATCAGTGCATGTGCTTATTAAAATGCATGTCATGTTGGTTTTATATGTTTGTGCAACAACTATGGTGAAGGTGTATGTTCGCACCAACTATGCACAGAACTCTCCTCTGATTCGCTTGGCGCGTAATTATAATGTATTTTTGAATAGCATTGAACAACCCACTTTTAAAATAAGAATTAAAAAACGATCAATTAAAAAAAATCTGGTTCCCTATAAAAAATATATTTTTACATTATAAATTTAAGATGTTTCTATTCACTCATATCCAACACACACTCACCCTGTCCATAAATTCACCCTCACACCCATATACACTCACACTCATATTCACATACCTACCCAAACCACACTCCACTCACTTACACACCACGAATCCTGGTTTCTAAACTCACACACACGCACTTCTACATGTATTAATATCTAACTGGATTTTTATAATTGTATTTATGTGAAAAACTGATTTGGCTTTCTTTAATGTTTTTTTATAATGTGTATATTTTTTGTATTGCTGTTGTTTTTCTGAATGCACAAAAATTAAAAAAAAAATCTAACGTATTCTTCCTTTATTGAAATTTAAAATAAAATATCTACCTACCCAGATCATGCTTTGTGGGATTTTTTGTTTGTTTATAATATAAAATTTTCTTCCAGCTTACTTACTAAATAAAAATTACATTACAGCTATTTTTTAAGTGGGCATATATCTATCACCTCTTTTCCATAATCTATTGAAGTACATATTATGTACTTTTTAATTAAATTATTTCAGCACAAAGATGCCAAGGCTAAGGCTTGAAATTTAAAATAAAATGTCTACCCACCCAGACCATGCCTTTGTGGGATTTTTTGTTTGTTTATAATATAAAATTTTCTTCCAGATTACTTACTAAATAAAAATTACATTACAGCTATTTTTTAAGTGGGCATATATCTATCACCTCTTTTCCATAATCTATTGAAGTACATATTATGTACTTTTTAATTAAATTATTTCAGCACAAAGATGCCAAGGCTACCAGATTTTTTCTTGTTCGTCAACGAGCAATTTTTCCTCGTATGCGGGCAGCATGTTAAAAGAAGTTCCAGTACATTTCTGCATGTCATATTTAATACTGTTTTTATGTCGACAATAAACAAAATTGATTAATTATTTTTATCCAAGAAGAATTACCTGCTTAAAATTTAAAAGATGGATTTATTTACAATATTATCATTTTATTTCATCTGGTAAAATTATCTTCGATGATAAAAAATGTCAAAGTACGCAATGACAATTAATATTGATTGTCAAGTTCAAAGGTTTAGTTATTTTCAAATCTCTGACATTTAAATTCCGAATGAAATCTGAATTATGATATAATGCTCACAAAACAAATCATCACGCTGTTTCACCGTAGTGGTAGGCAGAGAAGATAGAACGCCTCACCACTCTTTCTTTGCATACATATCTCACTTACTCTACATTCATACATTTGATAAAATCACGCATATTATATTAATTTAAATATGTTTGTTTATTTATTTACTTAAAGGCAGTTTATTACACATTATTTGAGACATAAGTTCCAACTCCACGGGACTAAAAGCCTTGTGTTAAGTTGGGACGAGTAATTAGTTGACACAGACACACGAGGATATCATCACAAATATTTTATAGGATCAGAAACACAACAATATGAAATAAAAAAAACAAATATATGGCACATCAATTTAGTAAACAGTAAAATACACACAAATATTTGGAAAATCATCAAGGAGTTTCCCACTCAAATCCCTCCCACTAAGGAAAATCCAGTCCTTAACTTCTCTCTTGAAAATAGTTTTTGTCCTTTTGAGAGCTTAATACGCTCTTCGAAAATATTGAACCCTCTTGACGCGATAAAGGAGAGATGTCTCTGAGCAAAAGTCGTACGGGTTTTGGGTATGACAAAATTCGTGCTCTGGGAAAACCTAGTACGTGCATTTTTACCATCCACATATTTCCTTAGTTAATATTTTTGCCATAATTCATAGCTACGACCATAGAATTAAGAATAGTCCAGAAACCGCATACGCACATCAAGCAGAAGGCGACTAAACTACTCATAAATGAGTAGGTTTACGTTTTGACCCGTTAGTTTGTTTGTAGACGTCGCTCAGTACGCAACTCCTGATTTGAATTCAACTATGCCGTGTTGTGTCCAGAAAACAAACCATCACGCCGTTTCCCCTTAAAATTGGTAAACAGAGAGGATAGAACACCACATCACCCTATCTTGGAATAAAGATCTCGCTTCCTCTACATTCATACATCTTCTCATGCACGCGCGCCGATCATTCCGACTTTTAACATGTCCATCTTCAAGTATTTGTTGGATTTAATGAAATAAAAAAAATGAAAATGAATAATATTTAAAATATATAACTATATATTTATTTATAATAATTCTTTTTTAATTTCTTTATTTTATTTATTTGTTAATTTAATATGAATTTATTTAATTAATAGTTATTAATATTTATTTATTTAAATTTTTACAGCGTGTAAAATAACTTTTTTTGATGTCCAATTTTCCATAGAAACGAACTTTCTAATTATATTTAAGAATGAAACGAAATTTCAGTTCTCTTTATAACACACGACGACATTTTTTTGGGCAGCAAATATTTTTTAAATATTTTTTTTTTATTTTCATAAAATTACAAATATCACCATCATCATTATCATACCCTTTCCGCACCTAATGGTGCATAGGAAACTGCATTGGTACACATACCACAGCGTATCTTGATATTTTTTTATACATGAAGGTAAGATGATCAGTCTTACGCTTCAGGGACTATAAAATATTCTACTGTGAAAATACCCCTTTAAATAAATAATTCATATCAAGCATGTCAGGAATCGAACCAGAGACATCTTGAATGGTAGGCAAACGCGCTGATCATTACACCACGAGGCTGACTGAATGAATATCAGTGCCAGAAAAATTGGTAATGGAAATTGGTAGAGTACGTCACCACCTCGGACCTTTTCAGTCCACCCAGGAGTCTACGACACTTCTACGGGATCACAACTCGACTCAAATTACGCGAAAAACATAGTATTAGCTACGGAGAAAACAAAATATTTTTTAGAAAACGATGCCAATAAAGGAAGATTACAAATTTAATATTGGTGGACTTTCCCTAATCGTTATTTTCGAATTTTTATCTTTGATCGGACGTAATCTATGGTCATTAGCCTGCTGTCAAATGTCAAAAGTCAAAATAACATTTGACGTTTGACTTTTTTCCGTCTGTTATTTGAATCCTTATCAAAATCGAATGACTTTTCCATAACCACAGGTCAATTTTTTATGTAATGAAATGATGTCTGTTGACTTTTGACATAAATACGGAGCTATTTTTTATGTAGGTTTCTAAAAAAGTAATTTGATGCAGCTTACTTGCCCAAAACCCATAGCCATATTAATATACAGACATGCCCTTAAATTGACTTAAATTTATTTTCTTTTTTAAATATTCTTTGAAGATTCTTCTCATCGTTTCTTTGAATCCCTTAAAATATGTATGTGTATATTTATGTTTTTCCTTTTAAAAAAAAATATTGTTATTATTTTAATTTTATTTTTACATCTGAGCATATTTTTCATCCTTTATTTTAATTCTTAACTTTTAATTACTTATACAAATTTTCTTCATTTTTTTTTACTTTAATTTTTATTTTTAAACAACTTCTATTTATGTTTTTTTTCCTTCTCTTTTTTGTACTTTAATTAATAACCTTACATATAATTGCTTTATAATATGGAAAGTTCACTGGTCCATTAGAGTTAAGTCTAATTGTGTAAAATATAAAACTATGTAACTGTACTGTATGTTTCCTAAATAAAAGAAAATAAAAAAAAAATGTCCTGAGCCCAAAAAATTATGACCCATTAGTTTCTTTGTAGACGTCGCTTAGTACGCAACTCCAAATTTGAATTCAACTATGCCATCAAGTGTAAAAATACTGCTGGGATCTTAAAGAAACAGGAGATCACATTTCATGTGTAAGAAGCAAATGCACGTGTAAGTAGCAAATGCATTACATAAAAAATGAATTATTTTTCCATCTGTCAGATTGTCAAAGAAAACAAAATTGACATTTTGTTAGTGTTGCCAGGGTAGTCAATTTTTTTATGCTACTATGCTAAAAATTTGACCTCTCGGATTAAAGAATGCAGTGGTGGATATTTGACTGACATCAAATACTATTTAACATGACATAAAAATATTCGTTTTATGTAAAATAAAATTTATTTTATTTTTCAAGTTCAAAGTTCATTAATTAAATAACTCTCATTAACCGACTATTTACTTTACTTCTCAGTTATTTAAATCAATGTTTCCGCGTGTACAATAAAATTTTAGAGAAATTGCTTTATAAAAAAATAATCTTGCATTTGTGTTATGATTATATTTTTCGCGATCTGGCAACATTACGCGGCGACTTCACGCATGCGCGCGGTGAAAGTGGGGAAAAGTGGAGGGTTTTTTGGGCACAGTCAGATGTATTCAAATATGAATCTACGCTCCTTCTGGACTATTCTTAATTCTGTGGTCTGGTAACAAATATATTTATTTTTTAAAACACTGAACTTCCTCATTGGTCGGGGTATTTTTTGTTACATGCAATGTAGGTACTTAGTAAAGGTATGGATTTTATGAAGGTAATTAGTCTTACGCTTCAAGTATCAGTAGAGTTGCCAGAAGATCTTTTATTTATACATGGTGTTCTTTAAACCCTGTCACATCCGAAACCACGATGATCAGTTTGGTCAAGAAGACATATTAACATATTAATAATCCCCCCCTATGACCTACTTTATCTTTATATATATCCACCACTGCATTCTTTAATCCGAGAGGTCAAATTTTTAGCATAGTAGCATAAAAAAATTGACTACCCTGGCAACACTAACAAAATGTCAATTTTGTTTTCTTTGACAATCTGACAGATGGAAAAATAGTTCAATTTTTAAGTAATGCATTTGCTACTTAAACATTAGTTTGAAATGTGATCCCATCCTGTTTCTTTAAGATCCCGGCAGTATTTCTACACTTTAAAACGACCCAACACGGCATAGTTGAATTCAAATCGGGAGTTGCGTACTGAGCGACGTTTACAAAGAAACTAATGGGTCAAAACGTAAGACTACTCATTTATAAGCAGTTTAGTCGCCTTTTGTTTGATGCGCGTATGCGGCTTCTGAACTATTCTTAATTCTATGATATATTTGTTAACAGCCTATCAAACTAAACCAATTTGTTTATTTTTGTATCGTTTTAACACCGCTATGATTTAAATACCGAATATGTACACAAACATAAAAATAATGCAAATAAACAAGAATAACATAAAATTATATTAAATTTGTAACAATAAACGCATCTGAACAAATAAAAATCTAATCTATAATTGAAACAAGCACAATCCGAAAAAACTATATGGTCATCAATTACTTCAATTAAGTGCTAAAACATTTTGGATTTTGATCTGTCCATAGTAATAGATCATTATTAAACTTATTAAATAATTAATTCCACATAAAAACTGCTTAACGGATTATCCTCATAAAACTAACCTCTTACTATTTTTCTGTAATTCAGTATTCATTTACCTTTAACGCGTTATGCAGTTATAAGAATAGTACATCTTGTTGTTTTCATCCAGTTAAATTCAATATATTTCCCGACATGTTTAAGTCAAAAGTTTTCCGCTGTTCAGTTGTTTTTGTTTTATGTTGTGTTCCAAATTTGATTGAAAGTTTGAACTTGGAGTCGCAATCAATTTTCTACGGTTTAGCACTTACCGCTTCAAACAGTGATACGTATCGGGGCACGTTGTGCCAAAAGGAGTTAACAGAAGTCGCTGTTGGTGTAAAAAATAAAATAAGATGGGCTGTGAAATGTAAGTTCAGTTTTGAATGTAATAATTTAAATGTTAGCTACCCAAAGAAACGTTTTGTAATTATTGTATGTTATAAAATTTATATTTATTAATTTATTTTATTTATATAAAGCATTTGATTTTTTGATTACTGGCCGCACCAGGGAACCCCGCATCAAGGCAGGAATTACTTTTTTAACACACTATATTATTTATGTATTTATTTTATGTACAGCCTAAGCTAATTACAATAATTATATGAATAAACATATGTACAAGAAACTAAACAAAAATAACTTAAAACTTCGTAAGAACATGATCATCATAATACATAATTTTGAGATACGCCATGCCAATCCATTTTCGTTCCACACTTTGTTAATGGCGAAGAGATCTACGAAAAGTCGGAAGATCTATCCCAAAGAATTCCAAGTTGTGTGATGAATTGACTAATCTACACTTTTTGGACATTGGGGTATGAAAACAAAAGTTGATCTTAGAAGATTTGATAAATTATGAGCTCTTAAAATGTTATGAACTAACTTAATAAAGCATAAATAAATATATTGACATGGTTAGAAATTCGGAGTCATAACGCCCATAGGAACAAAAATCATTATTGGATTTTATCAGTCACGAAGATAGCTATAGATTATAAGAAAACAGTGGGCCGTAGGTACTCAGGTTAATAATTGCAAGCACAACATTGAAACTGTTCGATACTCGTTTGTTGTTAATCCAAAAACCCAACCTAAAATTGTCAACGCTTTTGTTATATTTAATAGAGCAAAATGACGTCTCTATAGCTGTAGCGCATTATTATTTTAAGTGTTCAACTGTAAAAAGTAAATAAAACTGAATATTTCATTTTTGTTTTTTACGTAAACAGCATAAATTGCCTTTAACATATATTGAATAGGTATAAGTATAAAAAAAAAATAAAAAAAATACATCACAAAAAATGATAAAATTGCATAACTATAACAATAGTAACAAGTTGGCAAATACACATAAGCAACCAAAAATATTAAAGAAATAAATACGTTAATATGAAAAAAGAAAAACATCATTAAATATAAAAAGAGTTTATGAAAGTAAAATCAAATTCAATATGTAAAACAATTCCTGAATTTTTCACAATTAGTTTATTAACATGTCAAGTCAAGTCATTGACATATGAATACATAGATATGCCCTATAGAGTAAAATATTAAAAAAGTAGTGACATGAAAAGGAACCCATAGTTACCAAGTTTGTTTACTTTTACCAGGACTGCATTCAACGATCATGCATATGCTACCAAAAATTGAAGGATACTCATTTTCGGTAGATAAAAAGTTAGTAGTTTAACGTAAACAATCAACATTCGTTTTTGGTGGATCCCAATCAGGTTTTTTTTTTTAATTCCTTATAATTTCGACCCATTTATTTCTTTTCACTGGATTTTTAGGAACGAATGGATATTAACTCACGTTTATTATGTTTTAAAAACATTTTTTCTATCAGTGCGCCACTGCAATTAAGAAGAGCTTCGCATTTACGCCGCTAGGCGTAGTTTGACGTTTAGAAAAAATAATATTTAAATTTGAATATGATTTGTTTTAAGCTTTGTTTCACCCATGAACAAATATTTACTAATGAAAAGTAACACAATCATTTTAACAATGTTTATCCGAAAGGTTTTTACACGTTTTCGTGACACAATTAGGCATTTGTGTTTCAATTTTAAACGTCACCCCTAGCTGGCGGTCGAAGAACGACTAAATATGCGTTGGGCACAACGGAACTTTTTGGCATGAGTTAAGTGTCATTATTTTTGAGGACCCAGGGCATATCAATGCATTATTATGTCAATAGTATGGTGCATGATATTGTGAATGGTGAAGTGTCGTGTGCTTTTTCAGGTTGATTTGAAATTTGTCCGAAATGTAATTTTTTATAGAAAGGTAAGTCATTTTAGTGCTTTTATTTTATTTTAATGTAAAACTTTATATATTTATAGGTATATATACCTTTTTTTTTAACATGTATTTAAAAAAAAAACACTTTAAAGTTTAAAAGGCAGTGTATCAATTTACTTTCTTCAAATTGAAATACCTAAATAATACTGTGTTGATTTCAATGGTTTACTGTTTATTGACTTATATATGTATTCTAAATAAGTAATTTTCTAACTTCTTCTAGTTTTAAGATTCTTTTAGAATAACTTATCCAAAAAATGCACTTCACTTCTCTCCACTGCAATATATGTGTGTATTATTAGGTATCTATACCTATATATTTTCTACTAATATCTAATGATGATTTTTTTTTTTTTTACTCTTCTAAATTCATTTTTTTATATTTTGCTAATTTCGTGCAAATGTATGTCTGTCTTTATTTATTTATTTATTTATTCATTCAAAATTACAAAATTAAATATTTATGAACTTATTAAGGCTTTTTAGGCTATGCCCGTGTCAAGCCACAATAAATAACAATAAAAATACATAGCCAATTTAATTAGATCAAATTATAATGACATAGAATCACAATCTAGAAAAAAAGGTAAATGTAATAAATAATCAAATTCCAAAGAATACAATGCAAAAAAGATAATCAGAAATAATTTTTAAAATATAAATTATACAAATTAAGAATCACACATAATCAAATATACAAAATAGTGGTATCATTAAAATCAACAAAATAATAGTAAAATATAGTAGTATTAAAAAAAAATAACACACAATAAGAGCATGATTTAAATCAAAAGAAAATGAATATATATATATATATAAAAGCATAATTGAAATGATAATTGAGTTATGTTTTCTAGAAATTCACTCAATTATAGTAAGAAATATAAGGAATAGGAGCAATAAATCATATGCCAAATAATAGTACGTACTAAATTAAATTATACATAATAAGAAAAACATGAAAATTATCAATATATATAAAAAGTAAATTTAAAAATGCACTTCTGTTCTTTCCACTGCAATATATGTATGTACTATATGTTTATACCCATATATTTTATAAGTTAGAATATTTGTATTCGTTATATCTTTGATCTTCGCAAATTTGACCACATAACTGAGTATCCATATCATATATACCATATCATATATCCGTAAAAATTCACATTATATCACTTCTTCACGATATTTTAAATAATCCCACTTCGCCTGTTTATCTGAGAGTGCTCATCCAACCTCTTTCACAACACGGACTATCTCTTCGTTCTAGTAACGAGAGAACCCTTTTAATACCCTGTCATAGCTCTAATTTTCTTGCCTCCTCTTTCACAGTAGTAGCCGCTCGACTGTGGAATAATCTACCCACTAATGTTAGAGACGCCCCTTCTTTATTTACATTTAAGTCAAGATTGAAATGTCACTATCTAAATTTTAAATTGTTCCTTTATCCTCCTTCTTTCCTTCCCATCCCCTCTCCTCTCTTCATAGTATAGTGTTAATTTTTTTTATACATTTTTATTTAAATTGTAAAATTCAATATGTCCATGTATTTATAATTTTCTCAAACTGAACGGTTTGGGTAGGTAGGCAGAAATTGCCTTAAAGCAATATGCCCGCCCTTATATGAATATAAAGTGTCAAATAAATAAATAAATATTTAATACTAATATGTAAAGATTATATTTTCAATATTTTTCTTTTTATTCTAAAAATCATTTATATTTTTTTGCGTCTTCTGTGTCAAATACATGTCTGTCTTTATATGTATATTTGTTTGTAAAACATGTAAAAACCTACAAGGCGTTTAAATAAATAAATACTATGAATATGATATATAAAAAAATAAATAATTTAAGAGTCTCTTCACTAGGGAAACCGGTTCTAAGGAGGACTGTAGGTGTCCGAAATTTTATTGACATATTTCACATGTCATTCAAATATTTTTTTTTATTTCTACAATCCTAAGTTTAGTACATTGTCTAATATTGACTGCTCTTAATTTGCCTTTGTCTGGTATTATATTTGTGTATGTCGTATCTCAGCATTCCTGTTTAATCTTGTTTCATCGTCTTACAGTGTTAGATGCTTCCGGAATACCTCAGTCCGGTCTCTATTGGGGCGGCACCTTCTGGTTGGGGTCGAGGGCCCAATGTTTGGTCTATACGTCTAATAAGAAGACAGAACTCCATCCTTCGAGAGTTGTCCATTTCTTGGATAGCACCCCTCCATTCCCCATTGCTTACTATGCAGCATATTTCAGACACGACTCGGCTATCCTAAGCAGAGTTTACTGGGAAGATGAGGTAACTTTTTGCATTACGATTATGTCTATGAAACACCTTAGGCCAGTTGCACCTAAAGATTGAAACAAAGATTTATCCTGAGAGATCGCACAAAAGATGTGTAATACTTATAAAAATAATTTAAAGGATGGAGAGAATCAATGTTTGGTGTAAAGCTTTATGATTTATGTATTAAATGTTAGTGTAATAATGTATGCTTGGAGAGAGAATTGGCGATGAACAAAAGTAAGTCAAAAGTGATGGTATTTGAAAGGGGAAGTGAGGTGACTGACTGCATAATAAATTTAAACAACGAATGTATTGAACAAGTAGAAGAATTTTTGTATCTGGGAAGCATGTTTTCAAGAGATGAAAGAGTAGAAAAAGATGTTGAAAGGAGAGTGAATGCGGGCAACAGTATGAATGGCGCACTAAACAAAGTAATTGCTAATAAAAATATGTCAATCGAAGCTAAACTGGCAGCGCACAATGGAGTTTTAATCCCAACACTTAAAGAGGAAGGATGAAAGCCGAGTGAACGCGGTTGAAATGCAATCTCTTAGACGAATGTGTGGGAAATTAATGTATGACAGGGTTACGAATGATGAAATCAGGCGAGAGTGTAAATCTGAGACAAAAATAATTGATAAGATTAAGAAAGGGTCTCTGAGATGGTTTGGTCACGTAGAACGAATGGACGATGAAAGAATAGTGAAACAAGTAGATATGGCAAAAATGAATGGTAACATGAGAGGAGGACAACCAAAGAAGACGTGACATGATCAGATAAGCCTAAATCTTAAGTTTGGTTATGTCAAAAGCAGACAGAACCGAAGAGCATGTATGACAGGATGTATGAATGTAGAAGAAGCTAGGCATGTATGCCAGGATAGACTTGTGTAGTGGTCCATTCTCTCTGCCTACCCCTACAGAGATATGGCATGATGGTAGTAAGTAAGTATTAAGCAGAAAATTTTCTTTCGGATGACATAAACTTTACCATTTTGTTTAACTTTTGTTGCTCATTTTGAAATAAACTAACAACTTATGTTAACACCTAAAACATAAATTTGGCCATTTCCGTATTACTTTCACCAGTTATTCCACATTCTGCCACAGTGATGCATTCCCATTTGAACAAACTAATTACTAAAACCAGAAAAGGGTCAAGACTCCTTTGTTTGTTGCCTTATCCAGCAGATCCTCAGACCTACCAATGAGAAATGCCTTTATTGAAAAAGTGCTGAAAGATAATTTAACCGGTGACAATATTTTTATGACTCTTGTTGATATTTAGCTACTTTTTCATAATTACCAGTAAGATCAATGTGCAATCATACACATTTAAAAATCAATAGGTTTATGAAATTTTGATACTGTAATAGTTTTTTTCTTGTATTTTAAATTGATTTATTATGACAGGTCATTACCTGCCGTAAAAATAAATTGCATCGTTATATAATTATTATGATTGTAGTAAAAAATCATGAGTCAAATTGAAATTATTTAAAATATTTTAAGCATGTCCAAATTTATGTAAACAAGGCTGGATTCCACCCTTAGGGAGTTATCGAGAATAAAACTTCTTGCGACAGAGAGGGAAAACACTTTTGAGAGGGGAATATGAAAATATAGGCATCTAAAGGGCTTATGGCCTGTCATTGGCTGGTTTGAGGGGCTACTTTACACTCTGAACAATATGTATTATTCTGCCTCTGTTCTGACTATGCCAAATGGTATTCATCTTGACAGTTCGTGATGCCTGACCGCAAGCTCTTCATCAGTGTTTGCTATTGTAAATTCCTTCTGTACGAATTATAGGATGTAACCCATGTGTAACTACTTAATAAATAACTGCAATTGTAATCCGTAATCAGCTTTCTCATTTAACCTCAAATCAGCTCACCCATCTTATAAATGGTCACCTTAAATCAGCTTCAACCAACTTAAAACATTGTTCTTATGATGACAAATTAAAAAGTAGCAAAAAAAATTTCACATATTATAATGCTTGACAGGGAACATTGATTCTCTCAGTTCTTTAAATTATTTTAATAAGCATCACTCGTCTTTTATTCTTCTTCCGTTTGCATATTCGCTCCTAAGTGGAGCATGTGGACATCAACAGACGCCTCAAGGAAACTATCGCCAGCCAGCACTATCACCTCTTCCCATGTCAATCTCACGTCCCGCAGTTCTGCCAAATAAAGCCGAACGATCGTCATTGACAGTGTGAGGAAGATAAAACCTGGGTTAAGACTCCCAAAGCATCCATAGAACATGTCTAAGCCAGGTCCACCAATGCACACCCATAAAACTCTTTTTAGTAGGCTGTTGTGACCTTCCCCATGTTTCAATGTTAGTTATAAAATTGAACCGCCTTCTCCTAAGCAATTACGCTAAAAACTCGGAAGTTTGTTGTCTTGAGTTTTAAAGGTTCCAGGATTCGCACAAATATGGGAGTATTGCCATTATGCAAGAGTTGAATAATCTGCATTTTATACCAGTAATAAATTATTTATATACATGTACAATAATAATCATGGTTTATTAACAAAAAATACAATTTCTTTATCTACTACATACATACTTAGTTACTTAGGTAATAGATTTCTCTGGATTATGTCTAGTCTGCCTAACTAGGTACAACCTGTTTTAAGGCAGACATTTTTATGCAAAAATAAACAATAACATGACTACCTACTAGTAAATTTATTATAAAGTTATACAATATATATAAATGTATACCATTTATTATTTTAGAATATTTTTTAGTAAGTTTTCCGATTTTTCTCTACCTAAATTCAGTAACCATTTTATTACAAATTTATTTGATTGAATTTGGGTCATGGTTTTGTAATGTTCGGGTAACATATTGAATATTTTGGGGTCCAGAAACCTGAAATTTCTTTGCCCGAATTCAGAGTTTGTGGTAGACCCCATGACCCCTCCTTTAGTTTGACTTCTGGTAGTTTGGGAGTGTTCCTTAAATGTTCATGTTTAGGATCTGGTGACTTTGGGGTTGTGTCTACCTTCATCATGCTCGGAGTTCGAAATATCTGGACATCTGCAGGAGTATTTTACCTCAAGGATCTTGTTCCACCAACAGCTATACAAT
Organism: Micrasema longulum; assembly: GCF_059751315.1. NCBI lineage: Eukaryota > Metazoa > Arthropoda > Insecta > Trichoptera > Brachycentridae > Micrasema > Micrasema longulum. Next base: position 16,002 of record NW_028278808.1, read on the forward strand.
ATGACACTTGTAATGAAAGATGTAAAGAAGATTAGTGATGATACATCTTGGTTTTGGTCCTTGAAGTATGCTCCATTTTGGTGAGTGTTTATCAAAAGTTATTTTTACTTTCAGTGCTGCAGAACAGCGCTTATTAATTATATTTAAAGCTACATTTGATGATTTTAGTTACCCACTAAAGTCTTCAGACTTTTTGGTAGGACATAGTTTTTTTTTGACGTTGGCATCACTTTTAAAGTAGCCTCTCTGTCATGCACTGCCAAGAACAACTTTTCCACATACCTCATTCCGATCTAGTCTCTTATTTTGGGCACCTAAGACGTTTGCCTTCCAGTTTCATGCTATCCCTCAATCTTGTCCTTAAGTATAAGTTAGAGGATCCGTCAATCAATTCATCAGGAATCAAGCGCATTCTCCAATTAGGATAGCCTGGAGTGATTGGTTGGTGTCGGTGGCGTGAACGGAAAAAGAGGAAGAGGTTGATCCCTTACACGATAAGCCGATCAGGTCAGGACAGCAGCAGGCACCTAAAAAAATAATCCTTAAATTGATATATGAATGCATTGACCTGGGTGTGGATGCAAACATTCAGCCTCTTTAACCTGCCAATAAGCTAAGCTCTACTTAGATTTCCATATTGTTTCCCAAAAAGTTCTACCTGTTTTGAATTATCTATTAATAAAAAATATCTAGATTAGTAAATCATCATCATCATTATCTGCACCAGATGGTACACAGGGCACTGCATTGGTAAACCAAACGAAGTACATCTTTATCATCTGTTACAGGAAGGTGAGGTGATTAATCTCACACTTCAGATGACAGTTCAGGGATGACGAAATATAAAACAAACAAAACCATCACACTGTTTCCCCGTAAGGGTAGGCAAAGTGGAAAGAACAACGCCACATCACTATCTTTGCATACAGATCTCGCTTTCTCTACATCCATACATCCTCTCATACATGCGCTCCGATTATTCTGACTTTCAACATGTCCATCTTCAATTATTTCTTGGATTTGGTCATGCCACGTATTTCTCGGTCTTCCTTTATTTCTCATTCCATCACCATTCGCTTTACTTGTCGAAACCAACGCAGACCTCCTTTCTTGATTTTGTCGATAATGCTTATCTCAGCCTTTCATAATACATGGATCTCAACCCACACATTCGCCGTGGAGATCGCATTTCGACAGCATTTAGCCTACTTTCATCCCTATTTTTTCAAGTCCATACTTCGTTCCCATACATCAGGGTCGGGACCAGGACTCCATTGTGAACTGCTTATTTTGCCTCTTGATATATATAGTTGTATTATACACTACTATATAGTAGTTGTTGAAACAAGATTTCATATCAAAACAATTGACTGTCAGATCTGTGGTAGCTTTCTGGATCGAAGCTTGTACTGCGCGTATCAATAATTACAATGAGGAACTTCAGCCCTACTAGAGAGAAATTGGATACAATAAATGTTTTCTTGCACGCTGTAAAAATTGGAGCATTAATTTGTAGAGCAAAGTTTCCTGAAAATGAATGAAAGAAATAATAAAAAAACATTTAAAGAAAAACAAACAACAACAATGTTTGAGTATGTCCAAATGCTTGCAGACTGGCTGGATTTCCTCCCTAGGGAGTTGTTCATTTTAAAATTTGTTTTAACAGAGAGGGAAACATTTTTGAGAAGGGAATATGGCAGTCTAGGCATTTACAGGGCTTGTGACCTGTCATTGGCTGGTTTAAGTAGCCACTTTACACACTGTGTAACATTCACCATTCTGCCTATGTCTGAACATCCACATTTCCTCAACTCTTCCGTCTGTTGACTTTTGTGAAGTCAAGGAGATACTTTGAACGATGTCACTGGTTCATATGATTCAACCAATAATAAGAGAGTTATGGAAGATTTCCGGTATGCTTGCCGTCAATGGACCAACGTGTGGAACTGATTGAGAATAAGCGGAAGAGAACCTCCGACGTCACATGCGGAGTTATTTCAGAAATACAAAACTTTAAAAAATCATAGTGCTGATAATACTATGTATAAAAATGAAATAAAATTTATTTGGCTTAGTTAAATAGTCTATTAACAAATAAAATAAAAAAAATTGTGATGTGTCGCTGACCCGAGGTCGACGCTCCCCATATAATTCTGTACCTCAGAGGCAGACGGATGCAAATCCAGAATTTGATGAAATGACATTTAGATTTTCGTATCCAGTTTATGATCATGTCCATCGATTTTGAAGAAATGTAAGTCTTATAATGGAAGAACCAATGTATGAAGATACTGAACATACAAATGAATGCTATTAATTATTAGAAATCACTTAGAGAAAGTAGATTCTCTAGGCTTTGGTTGAACATTTGACGTTTGGATTTGCATCTGTCTGCCTGTGAGGTACAGATATATTTTTTATCATTTTCTTTATTTCTTTCTATGTACAAAGAGAAGATGAAACATGAATTTTCTGTTCTATTTCAGGCTTTCAACGGGACTGCTACTGTTGCTAAATATACTTGGCACTATCTACAGGGCTTGGTTTTATAAGGCAAAGGATGATAATAACAATGCAATTTCGCAAACAACGAATCAGTCATCAAAATCTACAAACGGTTAATACATATATATATTTTTAATATAAAAAAAAAACACTTTGTGTAAACAGCTTTATTTTAAGTTATATGACGACCAGTTTCGAGGTTACTACCTCACCATCAAGACTTACACACTGCCACTAACTTAGAATCTATCTAATCGTAGGGATAATATTATACAATCAAAATATCTTTGTCTTTGATTGATTCACCACTCGACTGAAAATTGAATTGAAATGATTTTTTTACTTAAAAAAAATTTTTTTTTCATTCATAAATTTCATAAAAAGTACATGTTTTTGTAAAATTCTAAACATATCTACTTTTACACATCTAGTAAATGTTATCGCTGTAACTCTCCACCATCAAACCATCTAGAGACTCACTAAAACACATAAAAGAAATTCATCAAAGTTGTTCCAGCCGTTTAGGAGTTCAGCGACATACACACGTAAAGAAGAATTATTTTTATTTTACTTTTTCTTTTAGTATGTTTTTAACTGTTTTTTGTTTTTACCATGTCTACTATTTTTATTTTTTCTATGTATAAACAACCACAACAACAACAAACCATCACGCTGTTTCCCCGTCCCTACCCCTGTAGGCAGAGAGGATAGAACGCCATATCATTCCATCTTTGCATACTTACCTCGCTTCCATTCTAACATTCATTCAAACATCTTTTCATGCACGCACGCCGATTTTTCTTACTGTTGACATGTCTATCTTCAAGTATTTGATGGACTTGACCGTGTCATGTCTTCCTCAGTCTTCCTCGTTTTCTGCATCCAGCAACATTCGCATCGTAGATTCTTTTAGCCGTTCTTTCGCTGTCCATTCGCTCTACATGTCCAAACCAACTCAGCACCCCTTCCTTGATTCTGTCGATAATGCATGTCTCAGCTTTACACAGTTCACGGATTTCAACATTTGTGCACCTATCATACATCGTTTTACCACACATTCGCCTGCGCTGAATTCGCATTTTGACAGCATTTAACCTACTTTCATCATCATTTTTCCAATTCCATACTTCGCTCCCATACATTAGAGTTGGCACTAGAACTCCATTGTAAACTGCTAGTTTAGCCTCCAGCGATAAACATTTGTTCTCCAAAGTAGATTTCAGTGCACCGTTCACCCTGTTCCCGGCACTAACCCTCCTTTCAATATCTTTCTTGGTCTTTCCATTCTGTGTATTAATTACTGGTTTTATATTTCCACTGTCATAAAACAGGGTAAACAACTCTAATTAGACAGTCAAAGCACTTTTGTATAAATGTTTAATTTTATTTATGAGACATGAAAAAAAAAATTTAATTAAAAAAAAATGTCTTGTTGACACGTTACTAACAATACTAATGTCTTGTATTTCAGAGTCTGGATATGATAAACTGAGCACAGTGCGGGATTTACTTTGTGCATTTAGTATGGGAGACAACATGAGGAACGTTTTTGATGTTTCTCACGACAAAGATATGCTGCTTCCAATTCACGGTTTAAGGTATACACATACTTCTTCAGCGTTGTTCTTTTTATTGCTAAATAAAAGCCTCTTAAAATCGTTTCCACTCCCTTCTAAAAAAAAAAGAATATGCTCGTAAATTGAGAAATAATGTAAAACGCATTTTCTTCTATCCGTAAACAATAGTATTATTACACAAAGAAAAGAAATAAACAATAAAACCCCCGCAAAATAATAAAATTAATAAAAGGATCAGATATTACAACAAACCAAGTTTGACAAAAAATAATACGCAATACTAAAGCGGACTCCCAAAATTGTCGACCCTGCATTTTTGATGCATGTTGAATGTCAAATATTTTTATTTTTTAGTAACCGTGTATATGTACATCATTCTGCCCATATTTGCACATCTACATTCCTTCAATTCTTTCATTTGTTGATGTTTGTGAAGTAAAAGATCTTGTATATACAGTTTATAGGAACAACTCATGCCTGTGAACTTGCCCCGACTCGCTAGAAAATCTGTATTGAGTCGGGGCACTTACAATGCATTTTTAGGCTTCATAGTCCATAATCGATGACACACATGTGCTAAAATGTTTCACCTGAAATAGTGTGATGACCGAAGAAAGCAATGACATCAATTTCGACAGAATCCAATACAGCAGCTCTAACAGTATTGCACATGAAATCGGAGGGCATCGTTCTGCAGTACATTCACATCGTCCTTACCATGAAGAAATGAACTACAAAGGAACGTTGCCTATAAAGAGACTACAGGGCGTGGCAACGCCGGTCAGTCAGCCCAACAATTTCAGTACAGTCAGTCAGTCCAGCTCGACGAAGTCACACAGTTCCAGCATGTAGTTCAAGTGCAGTCTCTTCAACCCATCATCGCCGCTACGCTCGCGCTACACAACCAAGTGCTGTATCTTATTCGCCGTGTAATAAATACGCATTAAACACACAATCTCTTACTGAGGTAGAAACTCCAACCCTCAACAACCTATTTCTTTCACATTCATGAAAATACATAGATATATATTCACACATACATATACACATTATAATTCATAAATATAGCTCTCATTTGAACCGTTAATGTGTCGATAATTTAGTTAATTCATTATGTTCTACTGTTTCATCAAGAACAGATGTCTCCGAGTGTACAAAATCTAAAACCGTTGAGAATACTTGACCTTAATGCGTAAAGGCACGTGTCTTTATGCGCTATTTTTAGCCAGCCTTTTTTAACCAGCCATTCGAACCTGGAGAGCACGTTAATGCACTTAACTGGGAGATTAAGAAGAAATATTCTCCCGTAAATTATTGTTTTTGTCAGTTATGATGTTTTGGCGATAATGGCACGATATGTACAAGTATTTTTTTTTTATGTTTATCTTACGAACCAATAAATTGTTTCAGAGTTAGCACGATGTTCATAACTGTGATTGGGCATATAATTTTATTTGCTTTGAGCAAATATGAGGGAATACAAAACCTCCACTATCCGGGAGACAAAGTTACCATGGTATTGCAAAATACTCATTTCGTCGTTGATACATTTTTCTGTATCGGGTAAGTGGGAATCTTGAACCTTATTTTTAAAAATTTATTTGACTTTTGTACGTTTACGAATTTTCTTCCAACCGGACAACAAAATAAAATACACAACCAAGTGCTGTATCTTATTCGCCATGTAATACAAACGCAATAAAATGCAACCTCGTGTCTTCTCTGTCAATCTCTAACTGGGGTTGGAACTCCGACCCTCAACTACTATAATCCTACAGAACTGAATAAAATAAATAACTAAAACCATTTTGCATTATAAAGAACAGTTAGGCATTTCCATTAAGCAGGTTCCTTTATATTTATAAGTTTATTTCTGTACCTCAGAGGCAAACGGATGCGAATTCAGAATTTGATGAAATGACATTTCGATTTTCGTATCTAGTTTATGATCATGTCCATTGATTTTGAAGAGACGTAAGTCTCATAATGAAAGAACCAATGTATTAGGATACTGGAAATATAAATTATTGCTACAAATGATTAGAAATCACCCAGAGAAAGTAGATTCTTTAGGCTTTTTTTGAACATTTGACATTAGGATTTGCATCCGTCTGCCTCTGAGGTACATATTTTAATGTCCAGAGGTTTGAAAACATAAATACGTTCTATCTCAAAACTTCCTTTTTCGATATTCATCCTTTATATCGTGTACTCTTCATGTTATTTTTTTTGCAAAAAGAAAACATGATTTAATGGCAATATTTGCTTTATTTTAGATGTTGATAATATCGGAAAGACATGTCTAATTATCATACATCAGTTTAGAGAACTCAATTTTGGCTGTAGGAGGCATATCGGTCTTAGCCTTTTTACCTTTGATATTGACGTTTAGTAGTTTTACACAAATATGTACATAAAAATACATTATTAACATTGATTTAATATTTTCAGTGGCTTTCTCCTCGGGTTTTCATTTTTTAAAGATACTAAAATCAGCAGACTGTCTACACTAAGAGAAAATGCAGACCATTTTTTTAGGAGTGTATTCAAGCGATTTAAAAGGTAAGCTTATTATTTCATTGATTTACTCTGGATAATTTTTATAGCGCCATTTTTGTGAAAGTCACCTCAAGGGTACAATAAGCATTACACGTCATGTAGCTACAGAGCTGGGATTGGGATTCGAGTTCCCCGTTTACAACTATGTTAAATTTTAACAATATGTATGAGCTAAATTACAATTGACATTTGCAGTTGAAATTTAAGCAAATAATTATTTTATGGTAAATTTCATTTAGATAATATGGAAGCTAATATTACCAAACGTCTTCCAGCTACAAAGCACATGAACAAATAAAATTCAAGCAACTTAAAAATGATTTTAAAAAGTTGACAAAACAAATACATTGTGAAGGTACATGACAACGGAACAAAAAGTATAAAAAGTAAACATATAGAGCATTTATTTATTTCTTTATTTATACTTTTACAATGTTTGTATTCTTTTATACAGAATAATGATCCCTCGCTGGGGTGTCCCGTGCCGAGGGAAACATTTTACAATAAGTGAAACATGCCTTAAATTAGTTATTTAACAAAGTTAACAAAATAATAAAATAAAAACATAATTATCAAAAAATCATAAAAAACATAACCAATTCATATGGACCTCTAGACCAAATTTCATAAACAGTACACAAATTTTTACCTGTTTGGCTTGATCCACTCATCGATCTGTGCGCAACCCACCTCCACTATCCATTTCTTAATAGCAATTGTATATTGTGAGTACTTACTAATTGTCCTTTTGGATAATGGAAGTAGATTGTACACTTTAACCGAGTAGTAGGCCAATCCTCTTTGACCGAAGGTTGTATTAATTTTTAATGGTTTTTGCAGTATCAGGGTGGAGTATCTAGTAACTATTATTATATATTATGGATAGCAAGATGATAAAACTGATGACTGATAACCGTAGCTATTGTCGGTAGCTCAGTGTCTATCGTCTGCCTAGTTACCGCAAACATGTGGCTAACAACAGCAATAATATCTTTGCAAATATAATTTCATACAAGAGGGTTGACGATCATTTTAGTGCAGCATTCTCGAAAAAAAACTTTTGATGTTCCGAATAATGTAATTAATGATACCACGAAATTGTATTACATTGAATTAAAATTTATTTTAAACATTGGTTAACAGTTCATTTTTGTTCAAATTGCACGTGGACCCAACACTTCATCTCAGCTGAGTCAGCGCGTTAGCAGTGATTTGGTGAACCATTGAACTGATCTGCAGCTCAAAAAATAATCTCGAGTTACCCCTGCCTACTGTTGATTCGTTAATAGTTAAACCAAAGCACCTTGACTTATACCTCTTCAAGTACCTACTCTCAAAACTCAGAAGTTAGATTAGATTAGATTTATTTATTTATGACAAAATACAAAGTTTTTAACTTTACATATTACATTACATTACATATTTTATTTGTATGAAATATTCCCGTTCAGCAAAAGTGCTGGTATGAGGGGATATAAAATATTATGGCACAAATAGTTTTAATAAAAATTCGATAAAATAACATCACATATCACTCGTCACCCGGGCTGTAAGAACTGTTTTGTTTGGGTGTTTTTTAAGTACGTATATGTTTTGTATATTTTTTAGGTCATTAGAAAGTGAATTGTAGAACTTTATTGCTGTATACACAAAACTGTTTCTTTTTCTGTTAGTCCTAGGTTGTTCGCAAGTTAAATTATTTGATGCTCTTGTATTTCTTTGATGTATATTGTAGTTGAAATTAAATTTAATATTTGTCTTAATTTTATTCTTTTTCATATTAAATATCATCTTTACCTTTTCTGTGTAAATTGATTCATCTAAATCGAGCATTTTTGTTATTCTATATAAATCTGTGCTTCTAGTATATTTATTAAAATTAAATGTTACTTTAAGTGCTTTACTCATTGTTCTTTTAACTGATTCTAGCATTTGTTTACTTCATTGTGACCATATTAATAATCCATATACATGGTTTGGTGAATAAACCAAATAATAACATTGAAATAAGAGAGAGTGAATGCACTGAGCATTTGTAATTATTGACAGTTACACCGATCTGAATGCAGTGATAGATTCAGTCGATTCAGTGTACCTAGCGTAGGAAAATAATCATAAATAATAAACAATAATGGAACCTACTTAATAAAAAACCAATAATATATTCATAATCATGAAATATTCAATAAATACATCAATCAAGAACATTCCAATCATCCATCCCTAGGATTGGAATGAGAATTTACTGATGATATTCACTTCAGATTTTTTTTGCAGATTAACACCAGTTTATATGTACATATTATTGGGTTCCCACGCCGCTGGGGAGTGGATCCATCGCTCGTCTCCGCTATTGAGCAACGAAAGGCTGGACCTGCGATGCTCCAAATTCTGGTGGACAAATTTATTATATATCAGTAATATATATCCCGGACTAAACCTATCTTGCATGTCCTGGGCCTATTACCTTTCAAACGATATGCAGTTCTTTATTTTGGCAAGTTCGCTCCTCTACTTGTCAAAGAAGTAAGTTCTGTGGTTATAACATATGAACATGATCATCATCATCTCCCTATCCACATCCGGTGGTGCATTGGCCACTGCATTGGCAATCCATTTGCAGTGCATCTAGATATATTTTTGTTACGTGGAAGGTAAGATGATCAGATCAGACGCTTAAATTAAACTCAAAATAGTTCCCAGCACTACATACTACAAAAACGAATAGAAATGTGCCTACTGCCGAATGCGACACGGTATAAATTACTAGTACATAAACACATACTTTTTCTACAAAACACACAGTTTACGTTGAAGATGACTCCTGCAATGGTAGCCGAAACGTCGGAACAAATCCAACACACACGGCATCACCCAAAAAATAAATATATTGATAAGATGATCCGTGGTTCTCACCTGTTCAGAATCTATGTCCGGGACTCTGCCACTTGCGAATGTTAGCTTGATGAGGAAGATTTAAACAATGTTTTTTTTGGATGCCCCATAAATGATTGTTATCCTGATTTCATATCCGACCTCTCTGATATTAATATCCCATTGTCTATTCATATTCTAACATATTCTCCTGTCCCCACCCAATAAACATGTATTTGAATTTTATGCAAATATCTAGTTATAAATGGTGTTAAGAAATAAAAATGTTATTTTTTTATATTAAATGTAAAGTTTTAAAAATATTAAATACTAACTTACTAAATTGTATATATAACACATGGGTAAATATGTAAATAAACGAAAAATTTAAAAACTCGACATTGGCCATAACACCCGAGTTGAGAGGTGAAAAGACCATAAAACACGAAGAAGAATAAGATGATCCGTCTTACGTTTTGTCAAATTTTGCAGCGTCAAACTACCATATAAACAAATGTTACACGTCCACTCTGCCAGGAATCGAGCCCGGGACCTCAAGAATGGTGAGCGAATGTGTCACCACTACACTACGAGGCCCATTTATCCCCAATTGGTTTCGTTCACATTTACCATTCTGCCTATAGGTAGTTCAGTTGAGTTCAGTGCCGAATTTCTGCGTTTATTATAGTAAATAATACAATAGGTATATTGTATTTGCAAAACAGTCAAAATGGGTACAATTAAGTAAAATTAGGTGTAATTCAATTATGTCAAATTAAATTATACCCAAATATATTAGACACCGTATTTCTTCACTATAAATACCTGTGCTAAGGTAGGCAGCATTTATTTATTTGTATATATAGGTAGGTACACCATATTTATCTTAGTAATGTGTAGAGATGATTTAAATGTGAAAATCTTTTAATTAACAGTAAAATACCTTACTGTCAAAGTGCACGAAACTGGAAAAAAATCCAATAAGCATAGAATTATAATATTCCCAAGAAAGAAAACGAGTAGTATCTAGTGAAATAGTTACAATAGGCAACATGAAATTTGTCAAAATAACATTTTTTTAAATACGACACTGACAAAAACAAAGTTGATCACACACAAACCCTTAATTGCTGCTCAAACTGGCTCCTTCCCATTTTTAAAAGCCACTCTTTTGTTAACTTATAAATGCCCTTGAATAAAGGGGCATTTTTTCATTTTCTGTCTTTTTTGACAGCTGCAAACTGCAATCTGCAATCTGCAATTGCCAGTTGATTCACTATTCACTGTTTGCCTCCAGTCATTTACCATGTTAGTGAGTTTTTGTGACTGTTCTTAGAGTTTATTTAGTTTTTTAATAGTTGCTGGTAAAGAAGTACTTCCCAGATAAGTCAAATCTATCTTTATTTTATTATTTTGATCTTAATTTAAGTTTTTAAATTTCGCATTACTGAAATTTTCACTTTCAGTAGTAAATTGTAACAATAACATTTCTTGTTATTTTTTCTTTTTTATAAGATTTTTTAGTTTCATTATTATTCAATTTTCTGGGAATATGGAGATAATCAAAACTTGTCTTAAAGAACCACTGACATCCCCCCTACATCATCAAGCATCCTCTTCCCCAATTTTTCCAAATAAAGCAAGAAAGCTATGCAAAAATGATTCTGTCAAAGATATTTCAAATAATGCCTCAAACATCTTTACCACTTTTCTCATTTACCTTCAACATCTAACCAACCTTCATCCACAGATTCATTAGATATTATCATTAACAAATATACAGAGAGAGACGGTGGGACCTTTCTGTGTTTTTGTCCAAAAAATGTTCTTCCTAACTCATCTTTCTCCTTAAATGTCATCGAACTTGGTAAACTCATGCAAGACTCGTGCATTCTCTTAATATTTACAAACTCTTTCCTCAGCCGAGAGTAAAATCTATTGGCTGAAACCGTGTGTCAGTATAATTTGTCCACTATTTAACGGCAAACGCTTTTATGGATGGTATAATAACTTGTATTTAAATATAAGTTACAAATTTAAAATACTTGGTGTCTACACATCCACTTATTTATTTGATCAATTAGCGCTTTCACCCTCTTATTTATTTATTTATGCTTTATTAAGTTAGTTCATAACATCTTAAGAACTAATACAAACTTTTAATAATATTACAATTTTTTTTATCCAAATTTCTCATTAACATATTTATTGTACAAATAAAAGACGAGTGATACTTTAATCCACAAATTTGGAATATCCAGTGACCGGTTTCATCGCTTTCGTGACATCTTCGATACTGGTATCTTTATTAAGGAGTTCAATGTATTTATACAAAACAGAGGTAAGGATAGATAATTCAAAACCATATGGAAGCTAACGCAAGAAAGGCACAGCAAGAAGAAGAATAATCCTCGTCGCCTTATTTTGAAGAATTTGTAAATTTTTAATTTCTTCATTATATTTATTTATTTATTTATTTATTTATTATTATATTATTTACTGTAAGGGAGGATTCTATTATTTAAAAATATTTATTGTTTTATTGCAATGTACAGGGTCAAACTAAGGGGGCTAATAAGGGTGAGTTTTTTTAAATTCTATCTCTATTTAGAGCTATTCCTTGCAATATTTTATATATGGATACCAATTATGAAGTCTCTACTTCATTAAACACATCTAGCTACTGAAAATAGTCCAAAGATGTGCTACTAAATTATCCTCAAAAAGATGCCCTTCCACGGCTGATTAAAAGCACTAGGACTTTCATCATTGGAAGGATGATGGAAGAGAGAGGACTTGATAGAAGCATAAGAAAAAAAAAATCTAGACTCTAAAATTAACTAAATTGCAAGAACGAAGAACATTGACCGATCTTACGGCCTTATATAAAATAATAAAACCAATGTTTGATACCCCTGATCTACTGAAGTTGATTTCATTCTATGTACCACCTAGGTTTAGCAAAACATCTACAATATTTTATTGTCAAAATTCTCGAACGGTAGCTCAATATAACTCACCTATCGTTAGATTACAGAATACTGGGAATGAAAATGCATCATATTTTGATATATAAAGTTTATCTCTGCCTAGCTTAAAAAATAAAGTGATTAACATATTTTTATCAAAAAGAGCAAATCAACTTCAGGAGATCGGATTAGAATAGTTATAATTTGATTGATTAATGTATTTTGTTATTTTATAATAAGTGTACAATCTACTTCCATTATCCATAAGGACAATTAGTAAGTTCTCACAATAAAAAAATTCAACCAGTTTGGATGCTATTTTGCAGGAAGAATAACGAGATACAGGCGCACCAGCAAGGCTGCCCACCATAACCTATAACAAATAATGATATTATAATTTATGCATTAATTCAGATTAATTTTTCAGGCATATAAAGACATCTGCAGGTATTGGGATTGGATTATGTCTGGCATCCATATCATACACGGCTTATGTTGTCAAAGCAATGAATTATCAACCTTTGTAAGTAATTTTACATAAGTAAATTTCCTTTTTTCCTTCTTAAAAAGGGTCTTAAAACCCTTATGTCTCAAAATAGAACTTTTGGCTTATGGGTCCACGTTCCAGCTAACTCTTGAGTATCGAGTGTGCTTTATCTTATTAAAAATACATATTATCTTTCAGCATCCACAGCGTATTTGAAACTGTAGACATATTTTACTGTCCGCCATGGATGAGAATCTCCCCTTATATTGTAGGAGTATTCGGTGCGTACTTCTATACGTACCACAGAACTAGCATACCACAGGGAAAGGTAACGAACAATGTATACCTATAAATATTTGCCTATTTTTGATAACTCATTTAAGAAACGGGCTTAGAAAGTCCATCAATAAGTCCTTAAAAATAATGAACAAACATGTCATTTATAATAATAATCATTTTATTCCAGAAAACATGTTGGGGAGTGCAATATTGTACTTAATTTCAAGACAATTTCCATATACGAAGGTTGATTAAAATGTTCCACCACTGACATATTTTGAATTTGATATTATTCGACATAGTCCCTCTTGTATGCATTTCTTTCAGCAATTCTTCAACATTTCTATAGCTTCCTGATAGAACATTTGAACGAAGTATTCAGAAAGCAGCCAGCCATAGAAAAGTGAAACTGAGATAGTAGCATAAAAAGAAGAGTGAATGCGGGCAACAAAATGGACGGAGCACTAAGCACAGTAATTTCTAATAAAAATATGTCAATCAAAGCTAAACTGGCAGTGCACAACGGAGTTTTAGTCCCAACACTTATGTATGGAAGTGAAACATGGAACTGGCAGAGGAAGGATGAAAGCCGAGTGAACGCGGTTGAAATGCGATCTCTTAGACGAATGTGTGGGAAATCAATGTATGACAGGGTTTCGAATGATGAAATCAGGCGAGAGTGTAAATCTGAGTCAAGTATAATTGATAAGATTAAGAAAGGGTCTCTGAGATGGTTTGGTCTCGTAGAACGAATGGACGACGAAAGAATGGTAAAACAAGTATATATGGCGAAAATGAACGGCAACGTTAGACGAGGACGACCAAGGAAGACGTGGCATGATCAGATAAACCAAAATATTAAGTCTGGTCATGTCAAAAGCAGACAGAACCGAAGGGCATGTATGACAAGATGTATGAATGTGGAAGAGGCTAGGATTGTATGCCAAGATAGACGTGTGTGGCGGTCTATTCTCTCTGCCTACCCCTACGGAGAAATGGCGTGATGGTAGTAGTAGTAGTAGTTTTAAAAAGAGTCAATAATTAAATCTACACAACAATTGGAATGTTTTTGACTTTGACAAATGATAAACAATGAATACATCAGGTTTTTTTATATTACAAACAAGAATCTTATCTATTTGAGCAGTTTAAATGGTTTTTAAAGTACTGTAAGATTTTTTTTAGTGCTGTGGGTGTTTTCTGCATATTAAGAAATGCCGGTTTTGTGATCGACACTATTTTCAGAAGGTGATTATTACAGTTTTTAGTAAGAAAACGGTCCGGCTGTTTTTAGCAGAACAAAGAATTAACCTTACTGCACCCGATAACACCAATATATATTTTTTTCAAAATTGTGGACTGGCTGCTTTCTGCTCAAGTACGTTCATTTGTCCGACCTCTGCTAACCACTCGTCTACACAGCACATGAATAGCCGGAAAGAGAGACTGTGGCCACTTATCTGATTATCTAAGGCAACTAAGGCTCAAAATTAGACAGCGGAGTGTCTATCACTCCCTCTCACTTCTGTTCACTGTACTTCATAGCCCTTACCATGTTCTTACACTCCAATATACCTCTGTAAAAAAATTCAACGCTTATCAGTTCATGGTTTACCTCTTCGTTTTAATTCTCGTGTCCATGCGGCTCCACTGTGGAATTATCCCCCATCCAGTATCAAAGATGTCTCTACAGTATCTCTATTTAAACCACGTCTAAAGAAATATCTCCGTTCTCTTCCTAAATCCATCCTCCTTTCCTCTTTCCATTTTATTCCTATTTCCTATTGCGTACTATAGTCCTTATTAGAATGACATTTGTCAGCAAAAGTGACAACATAACTTTGTAGTTATAAGGAGTGATTTATATTGACACACAAAAAATCATTAGTACCTGGCATGTTAATTTATTTTTTTAATACAATGCTTGTCATATAAATCAACATAATTATATAAAATCAGCTTTAAAACAAACTTAATTAACAAGAAAAAAAATACATAATAAAATAAATTGAATCATAATAACATGTGATACAATTTAATAATAATTCATAATAATATAAATAATTCTCCTGAGAGATCGCATTTCGACAGCATTTAACCTACTTTCATCATTATTTTCCCAATTCCATACTTCACTCCCATACATTAAAGTTGGCACTAGAACTCCATTGTGTACTGTTAGTTTTGCCTCCTGCGATAAAGATTTGTTCCCCAAAGTAGATTTCTCCTTTCAGTATCTTTCTCAGTCTTTCCATCCCTAGTAAACATACTTCTCAGATACACAAATTCTTCTACCTGATTAAAAATATCTCAGTTCACAATGTTCTCACATTTAGTTATATTTTCGTCCCTTTCAAAAACCATCACTTTCGATTTATCAACATTCATAAGGAAATCGCTTTTCTTGCATGCATCGTAGACTTTTGTCTTCTTTGCTGCTAGCAAGAAGCACGGCATCATCAGCATACAGAAGACAGTTAGCAGTTACACCACTCATTTTTGCTCCCATTCTTAAATATTTCAGTTCTTTCATACAGTTATCGATGTATATGTTGAACAACCATGGTGACATTACACATCCCTGTTTGACTCCTTTAGGAATGTTAAACCATGATGTGAATGACCCCATTCACCTTCACACACGCTGAGCTGTCCTTGCAGTGACGCAATAGCCCTTGTCAGGTTACCATTCACTCCATACTCCGATAAAACTTTCAACGATTTCTCTCTGTCAACTTTTATCAAATGGCTTTATAAAATAAAGAAATAAAGTAAAAAATAGGTGTATTATTAAATAGGCCGTGATTTGAGTTAGTTTTGAATTAAAACAGGTATAATTTGTTTTTTTTTTTACAGTTTTGGCTTCTCGTCATTTGGTTCCTGTATGGGCTCTTCACTTGTTTCGCACAGTTCAGTTTATCCACCAGAGATATAAGTATTCCCTTTAGCATGTTTTATACATCCACATCCAGAGTGGCTTGGTCCTTGGCATCGGTTTGGCTAATAATTGCTTGTCTCACTGATAACGCTGGTTAGTATTCGAAAATAATTTGATTATTTAAAAATTCATGCTCTTTATAAAATAAATTCCATAATACAAATTTATAAAGAAGAAAAAATAAAAGAATTTGAGATGAATAAGTCACTCAGATACCAAAATAATATTAAAATTCCTAAATTCCACACAAGTCATGGTCAAAATAGCTTTGTCTTCAAAGGTGTAAAAAATTATAGTAATCTCCCGAATGAACTAAAAACAATTAAAAATAATATATCAATAAATAAATTTGAAGTAAATCTAAAGAAAGTTTTTGAACACATGTAAATACTGCATTAAATGTTTATTAGTATGAATGTATTATTATTTTATGTTTTTATTTTTTTCTCTCATATACCTACTCGTATATTCAAAATTATATAAACTCTTATAAATAAACAACTACAACAGTGTAAGTCACTCTCCAAGCACAAGAGTAAAGCTAGGGTTTCCTAGGACAGCGGTGCCCGTATTTTAACGGCCGTAGTGAACGGTGATGCAGTGGACAGCCGTCGTAAAGGTGACTAGAGTGTGGTTTTCTAGGAAAATGGTGTTATCAACACCATTTAACACCGTTTTCCTAGGAAACCGCTCTCTAATCACCTTTACGATGGCTGTCCACTGCATCACCGTTCACTACGGCCGTTAAAATACGGGCACCGCTGTCCTAGGAAACCCTAGCTTTAGTCTCTTTTTTTGGAGAGTTACAGTGATAACATTTACTAGATGTATAAAAGTAGATATGTATAGATTTTTTTTTAAAACATGTACCTTTTATGAAATTTATTAATATATTATTATTTTTTTAATCTAACATTCATTACAACAGAACAAAGACGAATCTTACAAAGGGTCTGAAAGACTATTGAGATTTTTTTTTAAAGTGTAAACTCTTTAATTTATATTATTTCATGTTTTCTATTATTGTCAACAATAATATGTATACATAAATGGCATCCACAAAAAAGTCTGAATAGAAGGGGTGAAACAATAATACTTTGTGGGATGAATTAGAACCAATTTAACTTACATCGAATGTTATGTTTATGCATATTATATTTTGAATTACATTAAAAACGTTTTTTTATATCTATAATCATTATTCTATTCAATGCAACACGTTTTTTCCATACTAATGGTGATACGTATTAAAAATGTCCATTATTTTTTTCGGATTTCTCCCAGTTTTAGCTTTCGTTTGCTTATGCTTCGGAATTTGACACTAGTAAGATCAGGGATAGTAATATAAAACTACAAAGTCGAAAAGTTCGAAACTTGTTAAGGTCTTCTAACAAGATGTGTTGACCTTATTTACTGATTAGTCATTTTATTATTTTATCTACTTTCTAATAGGCATGAGCGGGGTCTTTAATTAAACTAATGTTACAGCTTAATTTAGAGACAAAACTAAGATTAAATTATTGTAATTGTCAAAAAGGATAAATTCAGTCATAAAATAGTAATAATATTTTCATTCGGTTTAAAAAAAGATTGCAAATCATTATTTTAATTTGTTATCATTTGTTAATAGACTATCAAACTTCATCATCATCATCATCATCGTTGGCCTTTCCGCACCTAATGGTGCAGAGGGCACTGCATTGGTACACCAATAGCAGCGTATCTTGATCATTTTTTTGTTACGTAAGATGATCAGTCTTAGGTACCAGTCCAGGGACTATGAAATATTCTAGTGTGAAAACACCTTTTTAATAAATACTTCACATCAACCATGTCGGAAATCGAACCCGTCAATCAAACTTAGTATTTTTTTATTTATTTAACTTTTATGTATCGTATTATCACCGCTATGATTTTTTAATGTTTTGTAATTGAGAAATTACATCGCCCGTGACTTCACGAGTTCAAGTCAACGAGCTTTCCTGACATTTAATAGGAGAACCCTGTACCTATCTAAAAATGCTAAACGTTGAAAAACACGGCTACCGTTACATGTTTTTTTTTACCATTTTAAAATATAACAATATAAAGTCAGATAGTTCAAAACAAATAATTCGGATTTACGCAGCGTTTTTACGTTAACGTGGTGACGTCTGCCTCTTAACGTACATAATTTTACGATTTCAATGGCATATTTAACCCGAAACTGTCATTTTTATGGTTAGGGTAGGTAAACGGCGACAGTATGATATGCCAATAGTGTATTACCGGGAAATTCTGTACTAAGGAATTTAAATTTGTCAATAAAATTACAGTAAAACCCCTGTTTTGCGTTTTTCAAGAGAGATACAAAAAAATTGTAAAAACGGTCATAATTGGTGATTATTCATATTTACCTATGATTTCATTTAAAATATTTTGTATTTTTTCAATCAAAACTACAATGTGTTTTTTTTATTGAATTAGAAAAAACATGTTTATTAATTTTATGTAGGTTGGTACTACACCTTAAAAACACGAAAATAAAATTTTAAATTTGCATAAAATGTTTTTTTCCCTAAATATTGGGAAATTTTATTTATATGGTATCATTTTTTTTAGTATGGCACCATAGAATCTCAACTGTCACTTACATCGCGGCAAAATTGTTCGTCAATTTTATGATAACTGTTTAAACTCTCTTCTTTCCATATTATTTATTTATTTTATTTATTGATTTATTATACGGCACAAGTGCCTTTTACAATAAAAAATATTCAAAATAATGAGTTAGTTAGATATCCAACAAATTAAAAACAATATTAAAACATGGGTATAAAAAGAAAAAGAAAAATAACAAGAAATATATATACATACATGAATGTGTGTCAGCATACAAAAGATGTATAAAAAATATAAAATGAATAAATACCAGATCATTAGCATAAGTAGCTTTTGCAAATAATTCGTTAATCGTTACTACAGAACTTCATTAAATATTTATAATCGATGATTTGAAATCACAGCGACTCGATTTAAAAATGCCGATATGAGAGGTACAATCGTTTCCTAGTCTGTGTATACGCGGTATTGGTGAGTGACTTATATATTATGACTAGTACTTATTTTATGTTTATAACTTCAAATATTATTTCTTTTGCCAAATTACTAAACTTTCTGAATCGTAATTTATTGCTGTAAAGGCTTTATTCTTCTTAAACATGCGTAAACTGCATGTCCCAATATAGTAAAATGTCAAAATTAGACACTTGAACAAAATGGACAATGACACTACACCTACTTTGAGTTTAGTGAGATAATCATTTACACATTTTTTATTTATCTCGATTTTATTCTCCATTCACGCGGCGGCGCGCAGCTTGGTGTCTTGAAAGATCGAATGAGTTTCGAAAAAATTTCAACGTAAAACGTAGGGGTTATGAAAAACGTAAAAAACGTTAATTGGGGGGATATTTTAATGAGAATGTGTGGAAAAAAATGGGACCTTGACATTTCGGCGTGAAATTGAGGAACCTGTAAACGAGGTTTTACTGAATGTAGGTAAATTAAGTAGGTTCTTCTGTCTAATTAAAAAATAAGTAATGTTGGTAACAGGAAAAATTCACATACGTAGAATAATTTTATTGATGTATTTCACAGGTACCTTCGGAAGAGTTATGTCCAAGGATGTTTGGATACCTTTGTCAAGATTGACATACTGTGTTTACTTGTCGAACCCAACACTTATCTACATTCTTACATCGTTCAGAGATAAACACATGTACTATGAAGGAAATGCAATTGTAAGTGTGAATTCGTATTCGACAAGTTATTAGATTTACATAATACTAGCTCTTTTCCCAGCTTT
Source organism: Micrasema longulum (assembly GCF_059751315.1). Lineage (NCBI taxonomy): Eukaryota > Metazoa > Arthropoda > Insecta > Trichoptera > Brachycentridae > Micrasema > Micrasema longulum. The sequence continues at coordinate 36,037 of NW_028278808.1, forward strand.
CCCGAGATCGATTAAACTCTCACTCGGAAGGTTCCGGGTTCGGTTCCCGGCGAGGACAAAAATTTTATGTGATTTTTCTCAAGCCTGGGTGTTCTGTGATCTAATTCCACTGTAATTGGGCCTTCTGGCCTTTTGTGGCGCAAAAAAATAAATTAACAGTAAAAACAATGTTTGAGACATAGAATTAAGAATAATCCAGAAACCGCATACGCACATCAAACAGAAGGCGGCTTAACTACTCATAAATTAGTAGGTTTACGTTTTGACCCATTAGTTTCTTTGTAGACGTCACTCAGTACGCAACTCCTGATTTGAAGTCAACTGGGCCGTGTTGTGTCCTTTTAAAATATAGAAATACCGCTAGGATCTAAAGAAACAAGATGGGATCACATTTCATGTGTAATTAGCAAATGAATGTGTAAGCAGCAAATGCATGACTTAAAAATTGAATTATTTTTCCATCTGTCAGATTATCGAAGAAACAAAATGTACATTTCTTTACTTACTTTACTTACTTTGCTCATCTAATGAGAGGACTAATGGAAATTGGACCTCGGATTAAACAACTCTGTGGCGGACATTTGACCGACATTATTTTTAAAACATCAAATATTATTTAACATGATATAAATATATCCGTTATATGTAAAATAAATTTGGTTTCATATTTTAAGTTTAAAATTCATTAATTCAATTACTCTCATTAAATGACCCTTTACTTGTCTACTCTGTTGTGTCAATCAATATTTCCGCGTGCCCAATAAAATTTTAGATACATTAACAGATTGCTTTTTTAAAATCTTACATTTGTGTTATAATTATATTTTTTCCCATCGCGCAACATTACGCGACGGCATCAAAAATGCGCGCGGCGAAAGTGAGGCACAGTGGGGGAATTATTCAAATATGATTCTACGCTCCTTCTGGAGTATTCTTAATTCTATGGTTTGAGATCTTGTCTAGATAATCTGTGCGTAATTGTGGCCTTGACAATTAATATTTAAAGAAATAATTCATGCAAATAAAACCAGGAATAGAACATTGGTCCTCGAGTCTAGTGCAATGTGTTAGCCACTACACTGTGAAGCCTGACGATAGTTTATTAAGGAACCATTTATGTGATGCTTCCTATTTACTTATGTCCAATGACATAACCTCAAATTGTTGTTGACCAAAATAAATTACACCCAGTACTATTTATTCTCACACGGACTGAGTGTCAAATAAATACTGAATTTTAAGATATGTTTACTTAAAATACGACAAAGGAACAACTCGGAATGAAATAATAAGTGCCTTTTAAAAATAACTTCAAAATTTGTAATATGTGTCGATGTAGAGTCAACATCATCATAATTTCCTATACACACCAGGGGCGAATCGTCAAAGTAAGCGGTTATGCACAGCTTACCATAATATTTTACTTTAAATAATTATGAATTATAGTAATTATGTTTATGGGAAAAAAAATAAAGTAATTGTCATTTATTATAAATCACCGTTTATATCTTTCTACAAAAAAATATCTATGAAGCGCGCCCAGCGCCAGCGCCCAGTCCATTCTTACTGAACGATGAAACTAGCCGATTACCTCAGCTTAAGCTAGGGTTTCCTAGGACAGCGGTGTCCTTATTTTAACGGCCGTAGTGAACGGTGATGCAGTGGACAGCCGTCGTAACGGTGACTAGAGTGTGGTTTCCTAGGAAAACGGTATTATCAACACCATTTAACACCGTTTCCCTAGGAAACCACTCTCTAGTCGACGTTACGACGGCTGTCCACTGCATCACCGTTCACTACGGCCGTTAAAATACGGGCACCGCTCTCCTAGGAAACCCTAGCTTTATTCTTCCATACAAAAAAGTACACTGTATTTTTCGTCTTTAACCCAAGTCGGCTTTTTTAGTACTAAAACAAACTTGCAGATTACAAATATTTTTAGAAGATTCTCTATTTGGAAACTAGTATTTCGAACATTATTTCCGAAGGACTATTTTTCTTTGATGGGATACCGTTGACATATTATGTATCACATAGGACAGGTGGCGTTCGCAGTGGCCGTTTTAGGCATTATTCATTTTAAAAGAAATCGGCCAGTGCTCAAGTCTTGACAATACTGTCAATGACAGATCATAATGAAAATACCTGCGGAATGTCACTGTGGTATTTGTCAATAAACTTTTGTGCAAGTATTGTATTAAAATAGTGTAGAATAAAACTACGTTTATCGCGTGGTTAATAATAACTGTTGTTTGAGTTGATTTTCACAGAATTACAAAAAAATAGTCATTTATAATTACATTACTTACGTGTTATGTAAGTACTTATATGTAGTACAAATGAATGAACATTTTTAATAGATTACCTATAAAATAAAGCACGGCTCGCCACTGATACACACCCAGTGATGCATAGCGAATTGAGTTGGCGCTCCAAACGCAGTATGGGCACTTGCAACATTTGACACTTTCAATACCAGGGCCTCGATTATTTATTTATCCATAATTTTTCTCTTACAAACTAAATTTAATAATAAAAATAATGTGTCCTTACTGGGGTTACCCGTGCCGAGGACACTTATCATATCATTGCTTTTTTAAAAACATTAAACCTGCATTCTACTCAACTAATAATTTGGGAACATGGTTAAAAAATCACGAAGACAAAGTCCCTAAACATAATAAATCTGGCGTATACCAATGAGGAACTTCAGCCCTACGGGAAATTGGATACAAAAAAATGTTTTCTTACGCGTGGTAAAAATTAGAGCATTAAATTGTACCCCAAAGTTTCTTGAAAATGACAGAAAAAATAATAAAAAATATTTTGATAAAAACGCACTACTTTAAATGACGTCACTGGTTCATGTGAATCAACCTATGATCTGAGAGCTATGGAAGATTTCCGGTCTGCTTGTTGCTTCTGGACCAATGGGAAGAACTGAATGAGAATAAGCGAAAATTAACCTCTGACGTTACACGCGGAGTTATTTCAGAAATACAAAAATTTGAAAAATCGTAGCACCGATAATGCGAAATATAAAAATTAAAAAAAAAAATTATTGACTTAGTTTAACAGTCTATTAACAAATAAAAAAAATTAAAAAAACCACTGAACTTCCTCATTGAATTGTAATGATTGCGATTCAATGTAGCATGGAAAAACTAAAAGAAACTTTAATATTAGAGTATAAGAAACTTTAATATTAGAGTAAAAGAACACTTAAGATGCCTAAATAATATTTTTTCTGAAGTCGCAAATCATCCGATAGATAAATTAAAAAAGAGATTTATAAAAATAATGATTTTTTTTAGTATTTCGATGAAATGTAATGTTTCAACTGTGTATTTTATTATTTATTTATTAATTTTTATTTCACATTATAAACAATGATTAATAATAAAAGTAATGTGACCTCACTGGGGTTACCCGTGCCGAGGACACTTAACAATATACTTTTATGAAATATTTTTACATTTGAGAATAAACAAAGAAGACTAACTTAATAAACAGATATAATTAACAAAATGTTCCGACAGTTTTAAACACTGCGTATTTATGTTTATAATTAATTTATGTACATCTATATTATTTATATTAAAAATCGCACAATGAAAGAACAAAATCCTAACATAAGCTATACACTTGTGGAGCGGTTGATTCAATATTGGTTTGGAAAAATAAGACAATCCGTTCTATCTCAACTGTCCCTTTTTTATAGCCTTTTTGAACATTTTCTCGTTACTAATGGTTTCAATAGATAGTGGAAGTAGATTATAGATTTTAATTGAATAATACTCAAAATCCCCTTGTCCGAAAGTGCTATTAGTTTGTATTTGTTTAAGTTGTCTTTGTGTTGAGGATCTAGTGATTATATTATTTGTATGTCATGTATTGTAGGGGTTATGTCTTTCATTTGAGTACGAGTAGTTTTTGAATCTGTAAGTGAGTATTATGATGGGAAAATAAAGACGTCATACCTTTACCTTGACGGTATAGTTGAAGATAAATTCTCTCTAGCGATTACAAAGATGTACTACCGACCCCCCCCTCCTTCAAGTTTTGGGTTGGTACATCGATATGAAACAAGGGGAAGCGTACGTCACGGTACACATATCTACGCTCTAAAATGACACAGCTTCAGTATGACGTCATAGTTGAAGATAAAATTCTCCCGACCGATTACAAAGATAAACTACCGATCCCCCCACCATCAAGTTTTGATATAAGTACACCGGTTTATACCGACGGGTCTAGAACCCCTCTATACATTTATCTACGCATCAAAATGTCAAAAATTTAGTTCCACCGAGCAATTTTTCCTTTAATTATGCTTTATTTTAATATTTAATCGTTTTAAAGTTGGCACTTTTTTTCTTAAAAGCCTATTGAAAATATGAGAGAGAAATAAGTAAATTTTGAAGTCGAATTAAATTCTGACATAACTGTCAGTTTCGAAACAAGTGGCTAGATGCGGTGGCTAGACACCTAGGCATCTAGGCATCTAGCCGTAAAATGTTACCAATGTAAACAATAAATTGAGCTATTATATTTTTTCCGTCTGTTTTACTATTTTTCGGAGTGTACGTATCGAGACGTTAAAGGAGCAAGTTTTGTAGTTGCTCGGTAAATAAATACAGACGATATAAAGCATACCGTCTCAGCAAGTGTCAAAAGTCTTTTAAAAATCATGTTCAAGCGAGCATTTTTTGCTTGACTCAGGATTTATTGGAGTTTATAATCGCTTTGAAGTAGGTACTTTCTATCACAGTATTTAAAATATAAATGAGAACTATTTTAAATGTTAATTAAGTAAGGAACGCGGACTAATTTTTGCGGTCAGTCATTGGTTCGTTTCGATCATATGATGTCGAGATTGCAAGTAGGTAGAAAATACCGAGGAAGATACAGATAGTACAGAAGTAAATTATACTGTCTCGATATATACAGATGATGATAGCGTTCATAATTGAGGCCCAGGTGCCAGGCCTACCAACGCAGTAACGCAACATGCTTTTTTATATGAAAGATAAGGTGATACGTTTCAAGTGCTAGTTTAGGAACAATCTCTGCATGTCTTCAATTTATTATTTATCTTTATATCTGCACAGTTTTTTGGTTATCATATAAAACATTGTTGTATAATATGTATATAGGTATTTGTGCGGTTGGAGGACCGGCAGCTGATCGGTGTAGAGGAGCCAAATCGCTCCCCGTGCATAAATCGAAAACCTTTGTTACCAAGAACTGTACATCCTGTTTGTTGCGAGCAAGGAGCACACATAACTGTATTCTTCATTCGCCTGGATACAGGAAAATAATATTGTTTATTGTTTTCAGATCCTCAATGCATTTGGGATAATTGTGGTGTCCTTCATTGCTGCCTTAGTTCTGGTTATTATGGTTGAATATCCTCTTAATAATGTTTTGAACACGCTGTCGAAGCAGCGAAGATCTACATATAATTTAACAGGCGGTGAATTGTTAAAGACAAATAAAATAAATTAAATCATATTAAAATAAATATATATTTATATGTGTACTTCTCTTTTAGTTGAATATAATCTCTCTTACAATCAATTTCTTTTCATGTGCTCAACCGTGTCACCAGAAGTCAAAATCTTCCAAGAGCAACATTTGTTTTTATGCCTCAATATCCATAATGTGCAGATTGGTAAATTCGTCACACAACTTGGAATTCTTCGGGATTGATCTTCAGGATTTTCGTAGACCTCTTGGCGATTAACAGTGTGCGATGAAGATGGATTTGCACGGCTTATCTTGAAGTTTTATATGTTGATTGTGTTTATGAATATATTGTATTTAAATTAAGTCAATTTCTGCTCAGTTTTTCAGGCTAAACTACTCGCAATACGAGAAGCTCTCGAATGGTTATTAAAAAACCACCAGAGAAATGGGTTATTGCAAAAATATTATCAGATTGTCGTTCGGGGTATAACTGGTACTCGGTCGGTAAATCCATTAAATGTAGATATTCAGAGTAAAATTAAGCATCTAAAAATCAAAGGGATGATTATTCAAATATGCTGGATAAGAGGACATGCTGGTATCGTAGGAAATGAGAGAGCGGATGAACGAGCAAGAGCCGCAACTTGTAAAAGAACGGCACCTTTCTTCTCAGAATTTCCCCTTAGCTTTGCTAAACGCTGTATAAAACAAAATACGCAGCAGCGTTGGGAGGATCATTACCGCGCTTCTTTTCCAGGTAAAATCACTAAACCCAACGCTGGCTGATGCAGCAAACTTCCGTCGTCATCACCAAAGTACTTTCGAAACGACCCAAATTTTTACCAGACACGGAGCTATGTGAAGTTACCTATATAGGTTTAAATTAAGGAATGATGACTATTGACCATGCGATGATATTTCTTCACATAGTATCGAACTTCTGTTATTTCAGTGCCCATTTTTCAATTTACAACGCCATAACCTTGAAGCAGAATACAGGAAAGATGGAATATCCTTAACAGACACTGTCGTTAAAAGTAGTAATCACGCGCCATTGTTCTTGGACTTTGCAACAATGGTGATTGGACTCATAAAGGTAATAAACCAAAATCAGTGATCGAACATCCCATTTCCAAGCCAGACAAAAACGATTTGTTCCGAGTACCTTAGCCTTGTACACGACACGTAAGGCTACTAAATACAGGTGTCCATATATATATTTAAAAACAATATATATTGTATTCTTTTTGTTCAGTTTCTTTTACATAATATGTTTCTTCATATAACTGCTGTAATGGGCTTGGGCCGTATGTATAATAAAAAATAAATGAAAATCTTCTGCATGTAAAGCAGATGCTGGTGAAGTCAGACCTTTATATGTAAAATTGTTAATATAAAATAAATAAATAATACATAACGTGTTTTACAATTGTGTACCTAGATATTCATTATTTGTGTTTAAGATTGCGTGTATATTATGCTGTGAATTTACATAGTTACCTAAATATTGCGATTTAAAAAGGTCAAGTGTGTGAAATTGCAGGCAAATAATACTAGTCAATATAAAACAGTCCGTTTACTTTCGTTTCATTACAAATATTGCGTTTTGCGGAAACAACAAAAGTTCATTAAGAAACTAATGTAAACATATTAATATTTTTCATAATACGCGGGTAATGTTGAACATTGGATTTGAGGATGTTTTATTATATTTTCAAATATAGGTGTAAGATGTTGATTTAAAATTTTATGCCATGCTTAGGATAAAGGTTACTCTTTTAAAGCTTTAGAAAAAAATGAAACAAAAGAAAATTGTGGGACAAATAATGCGTTGAAAGAATAAAAAAAACTTTAAATACGATTATCCCGCAACTTGTTTTAATGACTTTCTTTAATGCATTCTGTCAGTAAAGCCTCGATATTGTCAAGAAATGGACGTGGAATCGGTACTCGTTCAAAAAAAAATGCCCGTAAAAGTACTTGAATAGGCCCTTCTAGTAAATAATATAAGATTTAATTGTCAATAATGTATTCTTGTTCGCATATTACTGCCGTCAAGTCGTAAGCAAAAAGGCAGCTTTTCGACAAAAATCACAAAATTAATTAAATATATTGTAATGCTCTACCAGAAATTTGGAACCATTTGATATCAAGCAAACGGCAATAAAAAAATATTTCAGTGCGAAAAACGATATTATATTGTTTTATGTTTTTAAGTTTTTTAGGAATAATCGTCGACATATTAAATCACATAGAGATGCCCTGAGCCCTCAGAAATAATTAACATAACTCGTGTCCAAACGCTCAGTCACGCCCAACGCGTATTTAGTCGTTCTTCGACCGCCAGCTACTTTAAGAATCGAAACTGAAATGCCTGCTTGTGTCATGAAAGTGTGTAAAAACCTTTTGGATTAACATTGTGAAAAACATTTGATTGACAAAGCTTAAAACAATTAATATATAAATTTAAATAAACTATTTTTATACGTCAAACTACGCCTAGCGGCGCAATTGCTAAGCTCTTCTAATTTTCAGGGCTGCACTGATAGGAATACGTTTTTAAAATATAATAAATGCGATTTAATATTATTTTTGCATTTCTCTAAATCAAGTGACAACATGGGTCGAAATAGCAAGAAATTTAAGGTAAGTATCTGATTGTGACCCACATGAAAAAAACGTTGATTGTTGACGTTAAAATACAAACTTTTTTATGTACTAAAAATTAGTATTTTTTAAGTTATCTTTTTTAAAGGAATAGCCCGCTAAGCCTCTGTTTTGAGGCTTGTCAGCAGGCGGGATAGAAGTTATATGAAAGAAGGTAATTAAAAATACACCACAACGCCCAGACCAATTGAGAAAAACATCTTTCTTGGATTTTTTTCTTGCAGTTCCGCCAGTTGGCGGAAATCAATCAGTCTAATCAACTGCGCCACGGTGACTAGTATCGTCCAATTTTCGGTGGCATATGCACGATGAAAGTTGAATGCAGCCCCGGGGTGGTATTCCAAACGCTCTCGCAGCCGCGGCTATGGAAAAACCATTTATCTCGTGTATTTTGTATGTAAATAAAGTGTTTTTTACGACCGCGAGAGCACCGCTGGTATTAAAAAACAAACTCTGTAACTATGAGTACATTTTCGTGTCGCTACTTTAAAAAATATTTTAATCTATAGGGCGCGTCTATGTTTTAATATAAATATTATGTCAATGGGAATAACAGTATCAAGAGATGATTCTTAGCAAAAATCAGTGTAGATATGACACATTTGTTTTATACTTAGAAACGATTGACATCCTGTGATTTTGACTTGATTTCTTATTCTAAGTCAGTGTTATGCAAGCTCCTGACGTCACTGCGACCTGTCAAGATCTATTGTGACGGGTCCCCCGTAGATAGTTTTCGCCTTCCAAGCCCAGATCCACAAAGAGCCTGGCTACGATTACTAACAGTTTTTAATAATTTGCGTAAATTTGATAAATACTAAAAAGCGTCATATCTCAAAATTCAACTTCTGCAAATAGCTGCCTTTATGCTATGGTGGAAGTATAGCAGGGGCGCACCGTATTTATAAGCGATTATACGCAGCTTACCATTATATTTGAGTACCCATAATAATATTTTACGGTAACTTTATTTACAGAAAAACAAACAAATAATAACTATTATAAATCAATGCCACTATTTGTATTTTTCTCCAAATATAAATAAAAATATTAATAAAGCACGCCCAGCGCCAGCAATGAGGCAAGGAACTAGCCGATTACTCCAGCTTATTTCTTCATACAAATTAGTGTACTATATTTTAAACAATTTAAACCCAGTGGCAGGATTTTTTTCTTAGAGAAAACTTGCAGATTACATAAATTCTTTGAAGATTCTCAATTTGGAAAACAGTATTTCAAACATTATTTCTTAAGGACTATTTTTCTTTGAAATTATACTCTAGACATATGACTCGCAACACATGCGGCGCTCGACGCGGCCGTTTTTGGCAATATTTATTTCTAGAACAAATCGGCCAGTTGTTACGTCGTTCGAGTTGATTTGTTAGATGAGAGTTGTTGTATCACACAGAACCACAAAATAAATAGCAATTTATAGTATACTAGCGGACCCGACAGACGTTGTCCTGCCCGAACGTTGGCTTGCCTTGGAAAAATACTTTTTTATTGATAAGTAGGTACTTGTTTGTGATTAAATTCCAAAACTAAAAATGATTAATATTCAAATATTGAATTTAATTAGGTACTTGTTTATGGTTGAATTCCAAAACATAAAATAAATATTTTTTCAAATATGGCATTGTTTTTGCAAACGTCAAACTCCGGTCTTTTCACCAACAGAGGGGTGTACTTATGTAGGAATACGATTTTTTTAAATGTATTGAATTGAGTATTATTTTAGCATTACCAAAAATCCAGTAAAAAGAAATAAATGGGTAGTAATTACAAGGAATTTATGGAAATAATCTGATTGAGATCTACAAATGCTGTTTGTAAACATTTAAAAAAAAAACTTTTTTTATACACAAAAAAAAAACATCTTTCTAATTTTGTTAAATGCATCTCCTCAAATGGAACCCCGGTAGATCGATGAATAAAAAATCTATGCTCCTTACTTCTTTTTTACATATTATTTTATTTATTTATTTTATTTTATTTGAGAAATCAACAGTTCTACATACATATTTATAGTAAACAAACAGATTTTGTGTATAAACTCAGAACTAATAATAGATTTCCACAAAGTATACAAACTTAGTAAAGAAAATATATTACATATCAAATAAATATATATAAGTTTATACATTTCAAAATGTTATTTTCATACACTTGTAAATATTTTTCAGTAATCAAAGAATTTTTAAATATATTTTTTAAGAACAGTAAGTTATTGTAAATTGGGCTGGATTAGGACAAGAATGCTTGAAGAGAGGATAGGGAGGGGAAGGGAGATGTACATATTTATTATGATAATGTCTACTAAGTTACATAATGCATTTTTAGTGTAAATTTTAAATCTGACCGAGTGATGTTTGTGTAATCTGTATGTTTAAATTTTGTATTGTATTAGATTGTAGATTGTAATATCTATGAACACGCACAGCGCAAAGATTCATATTTCTCTAAAAAACCGCACGTAAATCGGTTGAGCCGTTTAGGAGTTTAGTGACATCACACGTACAGAGGAATTATATATATATATTTAAGAAATACATTATATCATGTACCTATTATGTAGGTACAAATAAATGATTTTTTTTTGTAGCTTACCTGTAAATCAAATCACCGTTCGCCACTGAAGTATAGGTGACCCTTTGAGTACGATTCCGTCAGGAACGTATCTCTCGTACTCAACAAAGGCTACCTCCAATATTATACAAACAACATACACAATGTTTGCCATTCATGAAATGAGAAAATGATAATAAATCAATTATGAGATGGTTTCTCCTATTGCGGAAACTATTATTGCAGGTACTAGGTACTTTTGAGAGGATTTGATTCACCTTCAACGTCTTAAGAGGTGAGTCAACATTGAAGTCCCTCACATCGATCTCAAGTGGCTTTGTTTTAATCGTAGCATAAGCTTTCTCTCTTTCTTACTATTTAGTAACATAATCAACAATCATTTTGCACCAAAATCTTGTTGAGAACTTCATTTACTTGAAGTAAACTTAGAAATCTCCACCAAGAAGGGAAAATTAGTTATTGATGCCAAAATAAACCATATTTAAAAACCTACCTACCTAAATAATAGCGCAATTTAAAACCGCCTCTAAATCTTGCAGAAATAGATTTTAATTATACTACTTGACACCGCAAACTGAACATTCTCCATTGAGTTAGTGAAGCATTATTAGAAATCTCAAAATAAGGAAGTTCAGTGTCTTTTTTTAATTTTTTTAATTTGATAATGGAATATTAAACTAAGCCAATTTTTTTATTTTTTTTATACATCGTATTATCAGCGCTTTGATTTTTTAAGATTTGTATTTCTGAAATAACTCCGCAGAACGTCAGAGGTTGTTCTATGACAGTTCTTCCGATTGGTTCGTTTACGGTGACCAAACCGGATATCCTTCAAAGCTCTCATATCATTGGATGGTTCGTATGAACTAGTGACGTCATTCAAAGTAGTGCGTTTTTATTAAAATATTTATTGTTATCTTTTTCGTACATTTTTAAGAAATTTTACAGTACAATTTAATGCTCTAATTTTTACCGCGCGCAAGAAAACATTTTTTATCCAATTTCCCGTAGGGCTGAAGTTCCTCATTCTTTTTTCAACAATATTCACAAATATCTAAGTAACACCTTCAATGGAGATTTCTAAGTTTTTTTCTAATACTCTTACTTTTCTGATCACATGATATGAAAATGTTACGTTTTTTACTGTACATTTTAAAAGTAAAAACAGTATGTGAAATACTGTCCAGGTCCAGTAATAAAAATATTTTTTTGCTACTCATTAATAGCATAATTTGTAATTTTAAATTCCTGCAAAAACGGTCATTGCATTGGCCACGCCCCTAGTACGTCACGATTCATATTCATTTTTAGCTTTGTTCCAAACCATTAAAAACATTTTAGAACATCGTCACGAATTTTGAGTGGCCACTTAAACCAGCTAATGACAGGTCATAAGCCTTGTGGATGCCTAGACTTCTATATTTCCTTCTGTAAAATGTTTTTCATGTCTTGTAATATGTTAAATATTTTGTATTCCTGACTGAACTTTTTATCTAGTCTATCCAAGTCCAGTCCTTGTCTACAAAAATTTGAACAAACTTAAAATATTGTAGATAAATCCACCTGGTCCATAAAAAAGTATAGAAATTGAAAAATTTTCAGGCGTTGTCTAGTATGTAGGTGAAATAATTCAATTAGATGAATCTCACCCGCATAATTAAAAGTTTCAGCTCTTTAACTTCACAAACATCAACATATTTATTTAGTTATTTATTTATTAACGGACATTGTCATTGTATATAATTTAAAGGATTTAAATATAACAATAAAAGAATAGTTTAAAACATTAAAAAAAAGAAAAGAAGCATTGACAAACATAAGGGACATCGAGACAAGATCTGGACTATTTATTTAATGCTCTTTTAAATCGTCGTAAACTTGAACCAAAAAAGTCCAGATCTTGTCTTGAGTTAACAATACGACAAAGACGGGTCATTGGAGAATTAAGGCCACAGTTTGTTCTATGCTGATCGATGAACAGTGCTTCATTGTTTCTCAATTTACGAGTCGGAATATTGAATTTTACTTGTCCCAGTAATGATGGAACATCGATTATACCATTTAGCATGCCTAACATATATAAGGAGTCAATATTAGTTCTACGTTTTTGTAGACTAGAAATATTTAACATTGACAGATGAAAGAATTAAAGGAATATAGATGTTCAGATATGGCCGGAATAGTGAATGTTACACAGTTTGTAAAGTGGCCACTTAAACCAGCCAATGAACGATCGTAAGCCTCGTGGATGGCTAGACTTCTATATTTCCTTCTGTAAAATGTTCTTTATGCCTGTTGTAATATGTTAATTTTAACAGCTCACTAATGGGTTGAATCCAGTTCTTGTCTACGAAAAATTGGACAAAATTAAAACATTGTTGAAAAATTAAGCAACTAACAATTACACTATTCAAAGAATTACTTCATATTTTTTACTCATATTTTCGGGAGCGCGCTTTTTTTCTAAAACGGCTCTAATCGTGGCCGTGAGATCGGTGTTTGCGACTGCCCCCTCAAGACGCGACTTTCTTTTCTTTCCAAGTACCACAAATAGGTGGTACCGTAAATTATGAGTAAGTTATTAGTACGACACCGAGAGCGGGTATGTGCCCGGTGTTCTACAGGTTTACACACTACCAGTGAGGTTACGTTACGCGGCCGCGGGCGGTGTTGGCCTACCGTACTGACCAAATCTGCCTACTTTCCGGTCTAATGTAATGGACCGCGTGTGGTCACCTAACGTTCCACCAAATAATAATCTACTACTACTACCATCACGCCGTTTCCCCGTAGGGGTAGGCAGAGAGAATGGACCGCCACACACGTCCATCCTAGCATACAATCCTAGCCTCTTCCACAGTCATACATCTTGTTATACATGCCCTTCGGTTCTGTCTGCTTTTGACATGAGATGACCAGACTTAAGATTTTGGTTTATCTGATCATGCCACGTCTTCCTTGGTCGTTCTCGTCTAACGTTGCCGTTCATTTTCGCCATATATACTTGTTTTACCATTCTTTCGTCGTCCATTCGTTCTACGTGACCAAACCATCTCAGATACCCTTTCTTAATCTTATCAATTATACTTGTCTCAGATTTACATTCTCGCCTGATTTCATCACTCGTAACCCTGTCATACATTGATTTCCCACACATTCGTCTAAGAGATAGCATTTCAACCGCGCTCACTCGGCTTTCATCCTTCCTCTGCCAGTTCCATGTTTCACTTCCATACATCAGTGTTGGGACTAAAACTCCGTTGTGCACTGCCAGTTTAGCTTCGATTGACATATTTTTATTAGAAATTACTGTGCTTAGTGCTCCGTTCATTTTGTTGCCCGCATTCACTCTTCTTTCAACATCCTTTTCTACTCTTCCATCTCTTGAAAACATGTTTCCCAGATACACAAATTTTTCTACTTGCTCGAGACATTCGTTGTTTACATTTATTATGCAGTCAGTAACCTCACTATCCCTTTCAAATACCATCATTTTTGACTTACTTTCGTTCATCGCCAATTCGCTCTCCAGGCATACATCATACATTCTAGAGACTATTTGCTGCAAATCAGCCTTGCTGCTTGCTAACAGAACTGCATCGTCAGCATACAACAAGCAGCTTACTGAAAAATTATCCATTTTTGCTCCAATACCCATACATTCTATCTCTTTCATGCAGTTGTCCATGTATAGATTAAACAACCATGGTGACATTACACATCCCCGTTTCACGCTTACGCAATCTTATTTTATATATGTGTTAAGTTTTTTGTTTAATAGTTCTTAATTTAAACTCTTACTGATTTTAGTGCGTGCCACACCGGAGTATTGTTACTTGGGTGGGTACTAATAGAATATAAAGACAGCACAAGAACTATAATTAATCTCTTTTTCGTTTTTTCTCGAAGTCTTCGGTCGTCTGTGCACTGTGCTTTAAAATAAATTTTATATAGTCCACTATTATCAAGACCTTTTATTTAGTAAAGATCGCCGCCATATTTATCGAATTGGCAACCACCAGCACACATACACATTTTTCTAATATGTATACATTTATATATGGAATATATATATATATAAATATGTATGAATGTTTTTAATTAAATTTTTATTATTACTATTATAAAGTAATGCCTAGTAGGAGAAGATCCGTGCTAAGGCAGACTCATATATACGTTTATTTATATATTTCCAAATACATACGCAAAAGCACGTGTGTACACATATAAACATTCATACGCACCCACACATACATACACATACATACACACATATACATGCAAATATATTTATATGTATTTTTATTTATTTAATTTTACAATACGCCCAAGGGGCATTTACAAAAAATAAACAGATAATTAAGACAAAATATATAAAAATAGTAAGTAATAATTTAAAAGATAAACAACGCTTTTTTGTATACATGTAGAAACAATAAAAAGCATACTGCCATGCAAAATAAAAAGTGAAACTTTACATAGTAAAAAAGAAAAAAAAATATGGATAAAAGAAAAGTAATTGAATTAAAAAGCAAATTGTAAATAATTTGTTAAGAATTTACACAAAAAAAATAATATTTACATATACTTATAAGTATAAAAAAATGATATTAACAAATTATTCTTAAAAACATAGAATAAAAATTAGTTAACATAAATGTACATATACACGCATACATATACACATCTATAATAATATTAAATTTTATTGAAAATTTGTAACATATGTCAGGGTAAATGGATCATACACATTGTAGTTTGACATTCATAAAGGAGTCAAGCAGGGATGTGTGATGTCACCATGGATTTTCAACGTGTATATCGATAGCTGCATGAAAGAACTGAAAGGCTTTAGAATGGGAGCAAAAATGGGCGATTTAAATGTCAATTGTCTTTTATATGCTGGCGATGCCGTGCTTTCTGCTTTCAGCAAGAAGGAACTGCAATTCTTGGTAACAAAAGTCTACGATGTATGCAAGGGAAGCGATTTGCTGATGAATGTCGATAAATCGAATGTGATGGTTTTTGAAAGAAATGAAAGTATGACGAAATGTGAAATCACTGTTAATGAGTCATACTAAAACAAGTAGAGGAATTCGTGTATCTTGAAAGTATGTTTACTAGGGATGGAATGACTGAGAAAGATATAGAAAGGAGGGTGGAACAGAGTGAAGGGTGCACTAAAATCAACCTTGGCAAATAAATATTTGTCGCAAGAGGCATAATTGGCAGTTCACAACGGAGTCCTGGTCCCGACCCTGATGTATGGGAGCGAAGTATGGACTTGGAAAAACAGGGATTAAAAATCATACTCCAAACTCTGTGGAAATGTAGATGTTTAAACTTAAGTAGAATAGTGAATATTACAGTGTGAAAAATGGCCACTTAAACCTGCCAACGGCGGGTCATAAGACCCGTCATTTAAATAATTTTAATCGAAATGTTTGTTTGTAGGTTAGGTTGACACGCGGTATTTTGATGTAAAAGGAAAAAAGATTTTTGACTGGCAAATAATATATCGTAGGCGGGCGGCTCATTAGATTTTTAAAGCTAACGACTGTTATTATTATTTGGCCGATTCTACAAAGAACAAGCGTGTATTGATTCTTAAATTTACCGATACACTAATACCCGTATGCAGAGACAAAACTTAAGGTGAGGAAAGTACATTCTAATCTCAAATGCGGAGAATAACCCGAAGGTGAAGACAATAGAATGTACTTTCCTCACCTTAAGTTTTGTCTCTGCATACAGGCATGAGACCCCGTTCTATACGGTTTCGAAATAACACTGTCCAAAATTAAACGCGATTTTTTTCTAAACATTAATTTAACAATTCGTAATAATCGAGGGAATAAAGGAGAAAACAAATAATAAGGATACCTTAGGGTAATAATAAAGTCGCGCATACGGACAAAAACATTATTTGATTATTAACTACGAAACTTCGCTAACTAGCCACCGTTTGCAGCAGTACAACGGGTTGTAGGTACTCCGGTCAAGAATCGCAAGCACAAACCGAAACGGTCCGCTACATGTTTTTTGTTAAACTAAAAACCAAACCGAAAATTTGCAACGCTTTTGCTCT
The DNA here is from genome assembly GCF_059751315.1 of Micrasema longulum. Taxonomy (NCBI): domain Eukaryota; kingdom Metazoa; phylum Arthropoda; class Insecta; order Trichoptera; family Brachycentridae; genus Micrasema; species Micrasema longulum. Next base: position 52,850 of record NW_028278808.1, read on the forward strand.
AGGCAATAGAGCTGAAGGGCTTCTCGTGCAAATTGGATGCCCAATTCCCATTTTTCTAGTCCATTTTTGTAGTTGTGAAATATTTCAAGTTTAAGTGTTTATTTTGTTCCTGTAATGTCAAATGACAGAATTCAGGAAAATTGAAAATACGCATTGTGAAATTTTTCTTCTTCTTTATTTTAAGATAAAAAAATTCAAAATTGTTACATGTTTACTTACAAAGTTATTGCTTGTAAAAAAATGGACTAAGGGATTTTTAAAAAGTATTTAAAGGACTAAGGGATTTTTTCTCAGGGTAAAAAAACTTGGACCAAGAGATTTTTAGGACTTTTAGGATTTTTAGGATTTATCAAATACAAAATTCCCCCACTTACTGGCGGCGGACTTCTTTGAAGATGGATCTCAAAATTGGATTAGTCGTCAACAAAAATGCGTTGAAAAATCTGATGATTTTGTTGAAAAATAGTTAAGAAATTAAGCATTCCAATGATGTATTTTTCAGTCAAAAAAAAAAAAATGCCTTAAACCTGAAAAAAAATTGAGAACCTTTTTTTTTACACAACCCTCGTATCAAAGGTAAGTTATTTTATTCCTTAATCAGGATTATGCATGATTTTTAACTCTTAAAAGACTGTGATAAATAATCCCCTTGCGCGCGGTGATGTAACATCGTGTTACCACTAGTAAAAGACGGAATAATTTAAAGTTCAAAAATTGAAAAAAAAAAAAACATGGAGACATACTGTTTAATAATCTCTTTTCCATTATTTGTGCAAATAAATATATAATTTAGCCCTGTTATAGTAAAATAAATTAATAATCATAAATACGCCGCTCAGATTACGCGCGTGCGTTTCCCATCACTGTTATCAACCGGCTGAAATCTGAATCTATTTTACACTTTACTTACTTTTGTTTTTGTCTCTTTCACACTAACACCTGCCATAGAACAGCGTTTCTGTCTTCCTTGTGATGAGTTCTATCTTCGTGCTCTTTCTTATACATATGTGTTGCTGAATTAGCGGACACTCTTTTTTCGCGTAGTGAGGATAAATATTTTTTTGTATTAACATCCAGCATAGTTGTACAAAATTCACTTTCCAAATCCGGTGTGAAAATGTTCATTTGAAAATTACAAAAAATACGAAGTCATCATTTAAAAAAATAAGAGAGATATATCAAGTCTTGTGTCCTATGTCGACTAGTGTGACATCACAGCCACACAAGAGTTAAAAAACTTTAGTGGTTTTATTAATAGTTGTAGTTCTTACGAAAATATCAGTTGGGTTCAAATTAATACGCATCAAACTACCCCACTTGTGCTCAATATTGCCTTAATAACGACGACATCTCTGGAATAACTAAAAATCGTTATATCTGATAATTACCTATTAATTACCTTTTAATTATTGTAACTGTTCCAGAATGAGATTGCTAACTCATGGGAATACAATTATGTATTATGAATTCTTTGTATTTGGAAATATTTTTCCAAATACAAAGAAATAATTCGGCGTAAGTTGTTTTAGCGACGTCAAGTAAAAAAAATCAGGGAGTAATATTGATTCTTCCGTCGGATCTTTATTTCGTAAATGCGAAATGCATTTGTTACTCTCATTATTTTAATTGAGTGGGAATTTCTTACTCATTATAAAACGAAATAATACAGACTTAAATGGATACGAAGTCGTTGGAACAATAGGCTTCTTTCCCCCTCCGGCAACTACACGTGGACCGGGCCATCTTCTAGGAATTTAGCAAACAACATGTGTTTGCACATGTGCAACACTGCGACAGTGACTAGTGACTACCCAAAATCTACGAAAGCTACCCTTCGAATATATTGATCTGTTATGTTGTCCACAGTGTTGAAACGGTGCTTTATCTGTTTAGTTTTTTATTGTTTACTTTTTAGCACGAACACTTTACAAATATATAATCATGCTCAACGTTTATTTTTGTAAATTTATTGACAATTTTAAGTTGCCAGAATTTCACTCGTCCATACACTTTGTAGCTGCAAGACAATCAGTAATCTGGCTTCAATAGGTAAATGTTATCAACTATCAAATATCCAAATTTAGTAAATGAGGTCTAGAATTCCAACCACCCATGCGCTCAGTAGCTGCAAGACTTGTTATAATCTTACTTCTATTTTTTTAATAATTTTTTTATTTAATTTTTAAAATTTCACTAAATCTCTAAACTTTATTGTCAAATAAAAAAATAAAAATGTAAATAGGGGCTAGATTTCTTATTGTCTATGCGCTCTGTAGCTGCAAGACGTGCTGTAATCTAGCTCCTGTATATCATAATTGGAGACGAGGAACAAGAATATCAACCGTCCATGCATTCTGTAGATGCAAGACGTGGTTGGATATTTATTTATTGTACAGCGCCCTTGAGGTGATTTTCACAAAAACGGCGCTATATAAATTATCCAAATATATATATGTATATATATTCTCTTCTCAGAAGAATCAGAAGATGTGTAAGTGCAGATTCGTGCAGGATGTTTTTTATTCCATTATTGCGCCTCATATAAATTATTGTACTAGTTTTTTTTTTTTGCTACTGAAAAGAAAAAGAATAAAAATAAATAATAGGAAAGGAAATAATAGATAAACTAGGATAAAGTTGATGTTGAAACAAACAAAGATTATGACAATACGTAAACTGATATATTTTAATACAATGTTCTTTGTTCACAAAATGATTAATGGTCATACCTCAAAAGAGTTGACTAAAAAGGTTTTTCCTAATCAATGTGAAAACGGATATGAAACTAGAAATAAAAATGAAGTAAGGCTGCCATTTCGCAAGAAGACAAAGACACAGAACTCGTTGATGCACCGAGCTGTACAGTTATATTATAAGGAAATACCATTAGAAATAAAAGAACAAAAAAATATCATTTCATTTCATTTCAATGTGAGTTTCAAAAACATATTTGTCGCAGATAAGTTAGAGCTTAAAAAGTAATCTTATTCGAGTTGGATTTAAAGATTTTTTTTCAAGTGTACGTATATTGGTTAGAAATGTTAATAGTTAGTAAATGTTTTAATAATAATTAGATATAAGTTAATGTTAGGACATTCATATATTATGTTTGTACTATTTTAAGACTAAATAAAAAAAACACATCTTCAAATTAGGTGCTACTCTGAGTTCCGCTTTTTATTCGCTTTCGCGTGCATACAAAAACGAAGGTATTTTTTATATTTTATCATGAATTTGTTCTAATATCCGGTTAAGTGCTCTATCCGCTCAAATAAACAGGTTTCGGTGGTAGATAGTTTTATTCTCTATTCTGTGACGTAATAAAATAGAATAATATTGAGTTCATTAATTATTTTTCGAATAGGAAGTTACTCGGATCTCTACGGAAGGCACTGTATAGTCCCCCAAAACCCGTTAAGCATTGCTAAAACTTGCTGATTAGATTCAAGTCCAAGAACTGTTGGTAGCCGATAGCTCGATACAAGATCTGCTGTAGATAAATTGCGTAGTGGAATGTTTTTTGTGAGGTTATGATAGAATTATTATTTCACCAATGTTTTGTTCAAGGTGGCGTGTATAAAATAAAAGATTTCATCTTACATATTTTGTCTGGAGTTTTATTTACAGTTTTATCAACAAATATAGGAAAATAACTCTAAAATATGCAGCTCCAGTTGTGTTCAATTTGTTACCAAACGATTTTAGAAATGGCTCTACCAAAAGAGACAAGGGGACAATAAAAGAATGGCTATTCGATCAGGAGTTTATATATGAATAAAATGAAATATTTGTATTTATAGATATATATAAAACAGAAATATTAATATGTAATATTGACATAGATATTTATATATATGTATATAAACTATATATGTATTTTTATTATTATAATATATATATATGTTCATATATATGTGTGTGTGTGGATATGTATGTGTGTATGTATGAGTATAGATATAAATATAAATAAAGATATAGATATGGATATAGATATAGACATAGATATGGATATGGAGACGGAAATAGATATGGACATGTAAAGAAACAATGTTTAAAAAAAATAAAATATGCCTATTAATTATGTACAAACTTCTGTTTTAAATTTTGGTATTCCGGTTTTGTATTTATTTTTAATCTTATAATTGCGATATCGTGTACTTATTTTTTTGTTTTTTTTTTTACATTTTTCCAAATATTATTTGAAAACGTATAATATATGTACTTTTTTTTGCTCCTTATATTTAAGTTAGTAGTAATTATTATTAAACAATTATGTAGTGTGATCATATGTTTTCATGTAAAGGATCTTTACCGACAAGCCATATTACTTGGATTGATGAGTCCTGTAATAATAATAACAAAAAAAAAAAAATGTTTTAATTACAAAAAAAGTAACATTATATGTAAATAATAAATATAAATAAAAATAAAAAATAAAAATCGAACTGTAATTAAATAAAATACAACGAATGAACTCCGAACAATATTTTGAAGATAAGATCAAATAAGTATTTTAACAGGGGACAAAAAACATAAATATTTACAACTAGTTTGCTAAACAGTTCATTTTTAGGAGTTTTTAGACCGAAATTGGGATTAAGCTTTTATTATTTACAATTTCGGTCTAAAAACTCCTTGTAAATATTTATGTTTTCTGTCCCCTGTTAAAATACTTATCTCTAAAACATGTTCAAAATTGTATAAAAACTGTAAATATTGTAAACAATTCACCAGTCTTAAAGATGACTACTTAGGCGAAAGCGCTCTTTGGTCAAAATAATAAAAAGTAAAACTAAACCAAGAAGTTTTATTGATGAGTTTATTTATAATTTTATCATAATCATTAACTATGAAGTTTTATCAAGAACTATCAATGATTTTGTCTCCCTATAGCGTATTACTGATCCGATAAAAGATAGAAAAAAGACAAAAAAACTAAGAAGACTAAGAAAATGATAGACTTTGTATAGACAATCATAGTTTTTGTGTTTGTGTTTCACAAAAGTCAACAAATGGAATATTTATCTATTCTGTTGTGTAAATATTTTTTTCCGCGTGTACAATAAAATTTTAGAGAAATAAACAAAAAATAACCTAATAAAAAAAAAAACTTATATTTGACAATGTTTGAGTATGTTCAAATGCTTAAAAAGTCAACAGATGGAATAGTTGAGGAAATGTGGATGTTCAAATATGGGCAGAATGGTGAACAATGTGTAAAGTGGCTACTTGAACCAGCCAATGACAAGTCATAAGCCCTGTAAATGCCTAGACTCCCATATTCCCTTTTCAAAAATGTTTTCCCTCTCTGTTGCAACAAATTCAAATTATAAAAGCATGATGTAACTCGATCCAAACACCCATGCGTGTTTACGTGGTACATCTAAGATAATTAACAAATAAATCAACAATTTTCTCATTTTGGATTGCGAGACTGCCTCCAAAGAAGAGTTAGTGCTTTCTGGTTTTAGTCGTTCGCCCAATAATCTCAGAAATCACGAGTTCAGTATGGGAGACGAAGTGACCTTTCGTCTGTTGCGTCACGAGCCACGAGTGTACGGGTGCCTCGTGCCCAGCGCCTCGGCATTCAGTAGACGGCGGAACCGAGGACCGTTGCTTTGTTAAGACTGACAAACTTATAACTAATTATTCTTTATCCCCTCTCTTGGCCATTTCACTTTCAAGGTGCACAAGCACGTGGTTACGTGTTTGACCCGCGGGCGACGGGCTGGGGCATTATTTACATGATAATCTTCACAAATTATTGTTTTAAAAAAATACTGAAATAGTAATCAATGATTCAAATAGATCAAGTCAACGAAGAAATCGTGTGTTAGAAATACCACATTGTAAAACGAGGCTCGCTCAGAGACATGCATATTTTATAGGCAAAAAAAAAAAAAAAAATTTTTTATTGATAATATTTCATTGATTCCAAACTTTCAAAATTTTCCTTCTTTTAAAAAACACGCACTATCCTGGATGCAAACTAAAGATATGAACTCTTTTTTTCTATGATATATTTTGTTGCCCTTTAATAATAAGGAATATTTTTATGTTTTTAAAAAAAAAAAAAATATATTTCCTTTTTTAATTATTAAAAAAAAAACATATAATTTTCTACAGAATATTTTATTTTCTCTTTCTTATGTTACACAAAAATATTATGACTGTCCATTATTTATTATAAGAGCAAAAATTAATTAACATTTTCTTTTATAACCACGAACAGGTCATGCCTTTATGGGTTTTTTTTGTTTACTATTTTTACTATTAATATGTATTTCATTGCTATGTAATTATGCTTTATTTTTTTAAAACTCTGTTTTACCTCTTATGGATATTGTAAAAAAACAAAAAAAAAACATGTATATTTTTTCGAGATGTGTCAGTCGGAAAATCCTTTCAAAAAGGCAATCATATATTATTAATTAGAAAAAACGTACAAACAAGATAAATGACTAGTATGCAGTTATGTGAAAAAGATCATTCTGTCTAATTCGCTTATCAGATGATTGCAAAATTACACCAAAAAAATTATGCCGGGAAACTTCCTAAATGATTAGCGAATGCAGCGGCATTTTAACATTCTACCAAATTATCGTTTAAAAATATGTATTATTATTTTATTTATTTAATCGAAATAGTTTTTTTTATAAAAAAAATAAAGTACATAAAAAAAAGCCTCGTGGTGTAATGGTCAGCGCGTATACCCACCATTCAAGAGGTCTCGGGCTTGATTCCCGACATGGTTGATATTTTATTTTATTTTATTTTATTTATTTGGATAACCAACAGCTATATTATATCATATTTATATAACAAAACAAATAACAAATAAGCCAATTACAGGTTTTCACAAGTAGCATCACAGTAAGTTAAAAAAGATTCTCGAACATAAAATGAATAGTAATTAAATGTAAATTTAAAAGAAAAGAAAAAAAATACTACGAGTTATTTTGAAAGCAAACGCCGCACGTTATTAAGATTATTTTCAAATAAATCTATGTTAAATTATTTATTTAGTACATTAAAATTATTAAAAGTTCGCCATAAATATGAATTTTGCCTATAATTAGATGAAACAAGAGGTATGTGAAGAAGAGGGTTATTTCTTAAAACTTTGGAAGGAACATTGATAGAAAGTTTGCAAAGTAGTTCAGGACAGTCAATTGAACCAGAGGCAATTTTAAGTAAATAAATTATATCCGCTATTTCACGACGTTTTTGCAGAGGCAGTAGGTGATGTTTTTTACATATATGAATATACTGGTCAGATTTAAACTCAAGTTTCAACCGGAAACACATGAACTTTACGAATTTTTTTTGAATATTTTCAATGCGTGATATCTGCACATTGTACATAGGATTCCATATTTGTGATGCATATTCTAAGTTGCTTTGCACTAATGTACAGTAAAGGATTTTAAGTGTCTTTGCCATAGTGAACGACGTAGAGCTACGCATAAGAAAGCCAAGCGCACGCGATGACTTTTTTATGATGCTGTCAACATGGGCGTCAAAAAGTAATTTACTATCATGGAAGACACCTAGATCCTTTACACATAATGAGCGTTGGAGGTTTTGACCCTTAAGCACATAGTTAGTACGTAAAAATTTTACTTTGCGACTAAATGTAATAACTGAACACTTAGAAGGATTAAGGTCCAAGCAGTTGGAGTTGCAGTAACCCTCTAGACGGTCGAGATCTGACTGCAGATCAAAAACGTCAGCTGGGGTCTTGATTGTTGCAAAAATTTTCATGTCGTCAGCAAAACAAAGCAAACGCGAAGAGGTAAAGCATTTATCAATGTCGTTAACAAAAATTATGAAGAGCAAAGGTCCCAGAAGAGACCCTTGAGGCACCCCGCTGGGGACCCGTACCCAACTAGAAATAAAATTATTAACCACTACCGCTTGCGACCTGTTGTCTATATAAGATGAAAACCATCTGAAGAGGTCACCTCTAATACCGATTTTAGTTAATTTTTTTAATAGTAATTTGTGATCGATTCGGTCGAAGCATTTACTGTAATCGGTGTAAATAACGTCTACCTGATGACCACCGTCCATTGAATCAGTAAGGTAATCATTAAGTAAGATTAAATTTAAAACGGTAGATCTCCCTTTTAGAAAGCCATGTTGAGATGGACTCAGTGAGTTTTTAATGGCGGAATATAGTTGGTTATAGATTATTCTTTCAAATACTTTAGACACTATACACAGTTTAGAAATTGGTCTATAATTGGCAATATCGGTTTTAGGCCCTTTCTTGTGGACTGGTGTTATAAAAGCGGATTTCCAAATATGTGGGATTGTGCATTCTTTGAGAGATCTTTTGAATAGCAAAGTGATTGGTACACATATAGTACTAGCAGAATTTATGAGAAAACATGCGGGAAGGTGATCAGGTCCAGCTGATATAAAATACTTATTTAAAAGGGTGTTTTCACACCAGAATATTTCATAGTCCCTGGACTGGTACCTGAAGCATTAGACTGATCATTTTACCTTAATGTAACAAAACATAGATACACTGTGATTGGTGAACCAATGGGCTGCCCTATGCACCATTAGGTGCGGAAAATGAATGATGATGATGAAATAAAGTATAAAATGAAAACGTCAATAAATAATGTAACATTTACACAGGTAGCCATTGAAATTGTTATTTTTTCACTTCCCGAAACCCACTCAAATTTTGCTCAGAGGCACCTCTCTTTTACCTTCTAAGAGTGTTTAATATTTTGGAAGATTTTCTAGAGATGGTTTCCTTGGGAAATAAAATTTCAGTTGGAGATTCCATTACGATTTTTTATTTATTTGAGTTGCTTGTAAATCAAATGTTTGTCTTTTTTTATTTATTTATTCATATTTTTCGTTTACAAACTATAATTATTAATAAAAATAATGTGACCTCACTGGGGTTTCCCGTGCCGAGGACACTTAACAATTTAGTTTTTTTTTTATTACATTTGAGAATAAACAAAGAAGACTCACTTAAAAAACAAACATAATTAACAAATATTCAGACAGTTTTAAAAACAAGGTATTTATATACATCTATATTATTTATATTACAAAACACACAATGAAAATAAAAAAACCTAACATAAGCTATACAGTTGTGGAGCAGTTGATGCAATATTGGTATGGGCGAATGAGACAATCCATTTTACTTCTACCTAGCTCCACTATCCATTTTTTTATAGCCTTTTTAGGATGTGTTATTTGTGAATGATGTTCTAGCTTTATATAATATGGTTGTTGTGCTTTATATTATATTACTCGTCTCAACTAAACAACTTTAGTACCACAGAGTAAGGGAATTTTTTTTCCTCTGCAATGAATTTCAATCTTAATAACTCCCCAAGGAGTAATCCAGTTTTGTCTATAAAAATTTGGAGACAGGTACTCAAAATAAACTAAATCTGTACCTTAAAGGATACGGGATACACATTCCATGGGAGTCACATAAAAAAAACTGGTCCGGAAACAAGATTGCGTAATTGTGGGATTTCACAAAGAACTTTCAATGAACAATAATGATATTTTCATAATTATAGAATAGAATATTAGAATAAAATATCTAGGACTATAATATTTTTTGCATGAAAACAACCTGCACTTCAGATTTTTATTTAAACTTAAAGATTTATTCAAGTATATTTATTTATTTATTTGACGGACTTATGCAGTCCATTCTAACGATGGTAAATACAATTTCTTATAATAAATACAGGCATTAATAAAATAAAATACAACTAAATTAAATTAAAGCAAGGACAAAAAAAATAAATTACTACCTCAAGACAAGATCCGGTATATCTTAGTGAATTTTTAAAACTATAAAGACTTACACCAAAAAAGTCCAGATCTTGTCTCGAGTTTACAATGCGACACAATCGGGACATTGTTGCATGCAAGCCATAGTTTGTGCTGTGTAGCTATACAGCTTATCGTATAATATATTAATTTAATAATTTCTGTACCTCAGAGGCAGACGGATAAAAATCCAAAATTTGATGAAATGACTTTTTGATTTTCATATCCAGTTTATGATCATGTTTATTGATTTTGAAGAAATGTAAGAACCGATGTATTAAGATACTGAACATACAAATTAATATTCTGAATTATTAGAAATCGCTTAGAGAAAGTAGATTCTTTAGGCTATCGTTGAACGTTTGACGTTTGGATTCGCATCCGTCTGCCTCTGAGGAACAGATTTTTGTTGCATAATATCTGTACCTCAGAGGCAGACGGATGCTAATTAAGAATTTGATAAAATGACATTTTGATTTTCGTATCCAGTTTTTGATCATGTCCATTCAGTTTGAAGAAATACAAGTCTCATAATGAAATAACCAGTATATTAAGATACTAAAACTACAAATTAATGCAATGAATAATTAGAAATAACTTATGGAAAGTAGATTCTTTGGCTTGTTTTAAACATTTTACGTTTAGATTTGCATCCGTCTGCCTCTAAAGTACAAATAAATTAATTTAATAATGTTATATTAATTAAATAATTTTTGCATTTTAAAACTAACTGAGTGACATATGCATTAGATACCATAACCTCCACATAAAGAAATGTAGAAAAGTGCAAATGCACACAGCGATCCATGGAAAGATCCATGCTTGGTACAAGCCAAAGAGACATAACAAGAAATGAAGAAATTAGGAACAGAACCAGAATACATAATGGCCCCCTAAAATTTTAAGATGAAGACCTTGGAAGAATAAGCGAGGCGTTGGAAGACCTCAAAATAGATGGTCTGACGACATAGCTGCTGCAAGTAGCAACCGACCGAGAAAAATAGAACCAAGAGCCCTATATCCAGCTGTAGAGGACAAAAGGATGAAGAAGAAGAAATAAGAAAAACTGAGAGAAGGAAAATTGAAGATTCATTGAATTTATTTAAGATTGTCAACTTTAGATGGGACTGCCGAAAACTATAAGCACTCATTGACATCAAGGTACCTGGACGAATATCTCGTCAAGCACCTCTGTTTAGTTGCAAAAAATCACGAATGGTATACCTACTCTTACAATGTTATTCTGAATCGACTACATGTACTCGGCAATAACTTTTTAGACATTGTTGATATTTTTAACATAGAGAAAAAATAAACTTAGTGCCCTGTCAGGTATCTCCAACGTTGGCAATCACTCTGGCAAAAATCTCTCTGTCCTGTGCTGCCCGAAAAATCTGCTCCAAAGTCCTGAAGCCGGTCCAGTCTCGTATATTTCGCATTTATAAGTATTAATTTTATTTAATTATTTCAAAGATGGTGAACGGTAACTTTCATTTCTTAGGTCAACGTCAGGCCGGAAACGGATGACAGGGAAAGCCATGTTAGTTGTGAGAAAAATGTTAAAAAAATTAGACGTTAATTTTAAATAATTGGTTGGGCAAAAAATTACACTTTCTTCCAAGCTGGAACAGCTTAATTAAATTTTAGGCGACAATTTGCAGAGGCATTATTAATGATTACACAGTAAAAATAAAAATTGAAAAAAAAAGATTTGTAGTGACGGGAGTAAAAAGACCATCACAAGGTGTTGATTTTCTAGATTTTTTTTTATTCACATAATATAAAAAAGACTAAACTTATATTTTTCTAAAACATTTTTTTCATAACAAGTATGACTTGCCCTGCCGTATAATTTATTTCCGGCTTGACGTCGACTTCTGGTACATCCTGTATAAAAATATTTATTACCTTTTATATTGAAATTTTATTTTGCCTACTTTTTTTACATTTTTTGTATACTTTTTTGGATTGTTATTTTTAACATCTCTTTGACTTGGTATAATTATATTTCGGATTTTTTTTGTATATTATTGTCCCATGATTATATATTATTTGATGTGTTTATTTTTACACACAAGGTATTATTTGCATGGTAAAAGACACTGCGTGTCGTGTATATTACTACTACTACCATCACGCCATTTCACTGTAAGAGTAGGCAGAGAAAATGTAGCGCCACACACGACTATCCTGACATAAATGTCTAGCCCCTTCCACATTTATACATCTTGTCATACAAGCCCTTCGGTTCTGTCTGCTTTTGACATGACCAGATTTAAGATTTTGGTTTATCTGATCATGCCACGTCTTCCTTGGTCGTCATCACATTACCGCTCATTTTTGCCATATATACTTGTTTTACCAGTCTTTCATCATCCATTCGTTCTACATGACCGAACCATCTTGGAGACCCTTTTTTAATCTTATCAATCATACCTGACTCTGATTACCATTCTCGCCTGATTTCATCATTCGTAACCCTGTCATACATTGATTTCCCAAACATTCGTCTAAGACCGTCGGCAAACCGCGGTTCGCGAGCCGCATGTGGCTCTTTTGCCACTCGAGTGTGGCTCACACAGCCTAAGATTCACTTTTTCCGTACATTGTCAACGGCCCCTATACTCCTAATGAAGAACTTTTAGGATTATAGTCACTGACAGGTTAAACACGTGGCAAATATATTGCAAATGTTGTCATTAAATGCACAGAGAAACATCCCCTTAAACTGATAGGCCAAAAAATATTACCCGAGTGAGAAAAGGTTTGTTTTTATTTTGAAGGCGAAAATTGATCACGAGATACAAGTTTACCATCGCATCATTTACCAAGAAGCGCTTTGTGCGTAGAAATTTCCAGAAAAAAATTCAATGCTTTGCAATTGGTAATCAAGATTGTCAACATAGTCGTACAAAAACGTAAGCTCTTTATCATAGTCAATTCATATTATTTTTTTAAATAGAGAGTGAATAAGCAAATCTTCTGCTTCATAATAAGGTTCGTTGGCTTTTAAGAGGAAATGAAAATTAATTTGGCCCTCAAAATAGTTATTAATAATTGTTGTAATGCTGATCTTTGGCTCTTTTGACTAATGAGTTTGGCGATCACTGGTCGAAGAGATTGCATTTCGACAGCGTATATAAATAAATAAATTTTAAACCTGAAAACACCAAAAAGTGGACTCCCGCAATTTATCTTATGAGGTACAGAAATGTTTTTGACTAAGAAATTTGTAAAATTTATATTTAATTAGCGAAACCGACAGACGTTGTCCTGCCCGAACGTTGGCTTGTCTACAATTAGCTTGGAAAATACTTTCCATTGATTAGTAGGTACCTAGGTACTTGTTTATGATTGAATTCCAAAAAAAAATATTAATAATATTCAAATATTGAATTTAAATTAGTACCTAGGTACTTGTTTATGGTTGAATTCCAAAAAATAATGCAATTTATTTTCAAATGTAGAATTATTTTTGCAAATATTAAACTCTTGCTATGCGATTTTCAAAAATGTATTGATTGTCAGTTAATATTATTTTAGTATTACCAAAAATCCAGTAAAAATAAATAAATAAGAAGACATTATAAGGAGTGTAAGGAAATAATCTGATTCGGATCCATAAAAAGCGAATGTTGTTTGTAAACATTCAAAAACAATCTTTTTTAAACACAAAAAAACAACATCCTTCAATTTTTTTGTTTCTGCATTCTCGTCGAATGCAACTCTGGTAGGTCAATGAAAAAAAGATTTATGCTTCTAAATTTTTTTTTACAGATTTGATTGAAAATTTTAATATCTACAAACATGTATTATTATTGTTTTTTATATTATTTTTTATTATTAACTTTTTAAAATCATTCTTATGTTGTTGAAATTCCATTTGTCGATGCGTTTTGAAGCTGCGAGACTTTTTGTGATGTTAGCTATCATATTATGTAAATGTTATCAACTATCAAATATCTAAATTTAGTAAATGGGGTCTAGAATTTCAACCGTCCATGCGCTCAGTAGCTGCAAGACTTGTTGTTATCTAACTTCTAAATTTATAAATTTGCTTTTTATTTCGTTTTTAAATTATCACTTAAACTCTAAACTTCATTGTCAAATAAAAATTTTCAAATTAAAAATGTAAACAGGGGCTAGATTTCTTATTTTCCATGCGCTCTGTAGCTGCAAGATGATCGGTTATCTAGCTCATATATATCATAATTGTAATATATCATAATTGGAGACGAGGAACTAGAATCCCAACCGTCCATGCGCTCTGTAGCTGCAAGACGTGTTGGGATATTTATTTATTGTACAGCGCCCTTGAGGTGATTTTCACAAAAATGGCGCTGTATAAATTATCCAAACATTATTATTATTATTATGCGCAGCGCAAAGATCCACATTTCACTGAAAACCGCACGTAAATCGGTTAAGCCATTTAGGAGGAGTTCAGTGATAATTGTAAAATTATACAGCCTTAAAACCCTCCTTCACAAAACACGCTTTGTGGCAAGAGTCCCTAAAATCCAACTATTGTGGTACGAAGCACCGTATTACAGAATTTCAGATTGAAGGGCAGTGACGTCATTAAGAGAAGGTATTTCATATTGATAGAAAAATCTATATCGTCCTTTCCATTGGAAAATGCGATATTTATTTATTTATTCTTTTACTATTTTCGTGATCATTTTTCTTAGTAAAAAAAATATTTTTCCTCACTGGGGTGGACGCGTTATTTCATTTTCGTCAAAATACCATCGCATTTGTATTGCATGATCCGACTTACGACCACATCGATTTACAACCTCTTTGCCGGAACCGATCGCGGTCGTAAGTAGACGAATAGCAGTATTTCGAAACAAGCCTTTATTTATATATATTTATTTATTAGTGTACACGGCACAAATGCCTTTTATAAACATAAACATAAATACATTTAACATAACAATGTTCTATTCTTAGAGTATATACATCTGTATATGTATATACTCTAAGGTTCTATTACAAAATTATGAAATAATATAATAACAATATATCTATTCACATAAAATAGTTGTTTTATAAATTGTTCCATATAATAAATCTGTGATTTTAATACTTTACATACGTAGGTATAAAATAATAATAAAAATAGAGATAACGTGGTATATTCGAAATAGCAAAAATCATAAAGAAGAATTATACATACAAAGATTCATCCCAAAAAACAAATATAAAAGTCATTTAAGTGTTGGTCATCACAGGGTTTTCAGATAATACCCCGTTTCATCACCTTTGGCTTCGGCCAAATTCATTGAAGATTCGTTTTTTAACTAGACGTTTGTATCAGAGATAGTTAGTTTATTGCTCCTCAGGTATTCAGAGGAGAAACACGTTTTACAGAACTGTAACTTTAGTAGTACATTATAATCTTAATTGAAATACATAATCGCGACACGGTGAAGCGCGCAGTGTAATCATAATCAAAGTGAATTTGATATAATTTCTGTGAATTGTGTACCTCAGTAAAACAGTGGAAACTCGTTAAAAAGTCATTAAATTTTTAAAATGATATGACTCTAAACAATATTTTGGATTTCAAACAAACTCATAGTTTTCTTGAAAAATACATCTTAAAATTAAAGAACAGGGTTGTGGTCCCGTGGGCACATTCGTTATCCGTTCGGGATGTTTCGGAATCTACCTGAAGTGTATTAGTAAATAGCAGAAATATCGAATGGAGATACCCGACGCGTTATCCACCCCAGTAATGAACGAAATAAACCAAATAATTTTATTATACATTTATGGCGCAGCCGCGATACTACAATGAAATCGAGAATTTTTATGTTAAGCGACGTTAGCAGGTGATACTCAGGGGTGATTTTGCAGCCTTACAAAATTGAATTGAATTGGGTTCGAGGTTCAAGCCCCATCTACCCCAACTTGCAACTTGTTGTGCTTCTAAGACCAGTTAATTATAACGTAATATGTAAAACAATAACGGAGATGAAATGAAAATTTTGGTCAGTCGGGTTATGGTCCCGTGGCTAGTGTCTCGGACTCACGGCTCAAAGATCCGTGGTTCAGATCCCACTCTACCCCAACTTGATCACATTTTCTAATAGTGAGTTATTTATAACTCGTTGAAAATGGCCCTCAAAATTCAATATTAGTGTATATCATAAGAATGCAAATATTTTTATTTTTTTAAAATAAACAAAATAAAGATGACTCTACATGCAAAGCAAATTTTAAATCGTGTTCTAAAAATTATCGAAAAACTTTGTCGCGCAAAACGCGTAAAAATGACTATTTATTCACGCCGCTTACTCTGAATTCAAAGCTGTACATCGCGCCTTTCGCACTGCCACACATTAGCTTAGCGTATACAAGTAAAAACCACTATTTCCTACCAAATACAAGATAAGTTCCGGAACCTATGTTGAATGGAACACAAATCAAGTGATTAGTGCCGAATCAATATCAATGCGGTCTTACCTGAATGTTCAAATAGTCATCGAAAGGAATTTAGTAGTGGTATTGCTGGCAGGGGTTAAAGGGACCACAGCAAGATTAATTATAATTATAATCATGGTTTATTAACAAAAAATAACATGGATCATGTCTAGACTACCTAACTAGGTGCAACCAATAATAGCGATAGAATTTTAATAAATCAGCAGATAGAATTTAAAAACTCACCCTTATTAGCCCCCTTAGTTAGACCCTGTACATTGTAATAAAACAATAAATATTTTTCATATAATAGAATATTCTCTTGAAGTACACCGCCAACACATGTTTCAATAATTTGTCTCACTCTGTTCCATTGCAATAATGCGTATTGTATATTTTTCAACTTATTTTTTAAATGTACCTACACTTAAGATAATATTTAGTTTTATATAAATTATCCTTACACTGTATAATATTCACCAGTCTGAAGATGCCCAATAGAGAGTGAAAGCGCTAATTGGTCAAAATAAATAAGTGGAAGTGTACCAAGTATCTTTCAAATTAATAACTTATATGTAAATATAAGTTATTACATGATTACATCATTAGGTGCAACCTGTTTTAAGGCAAAAATTTTTATACAAAATAAACAAAACCATTACTGATGATTATGATAAAATTATAAATAAACTTATCAGTAAAACTTCTTGGTTTAGTTTTACTTTTTATTATTTTGACCAACGATCGCTTTCGCCTAAGTAGGCATCTTCCAGAGTGGTAAATTATTTACAACGTTTACAGGTTTTATACTATTCATAACATATTTTGAAGATAAGATCAAATAATTATTTTAACAGGGGACAGAAACATAAATATTTAAAACTAGTTTGCTAAACAGTTAATTTTTGGGAGTTTTTGGACCGAAATTGGGATTAAGCTTTTATTATTTAAAAGGTGGGAAATCCAAGATAGAGGTAAAAAACCTAGATGGAGTGATATGGCGTTCTATTCTCTCTGACTACCCCTACGAGAAAACGGCGTGATGGTTTGTTTGTTTGTTTGTTTATGTTTTGAATGTTTTTGAATAAATTTTCCGATTTTTCTCTACCTAAACCTTTGCTTTCACAAACATTATTATTCTAAAAATATATAATCGCCTTATATCTAAGATCTCAAATTTCTCAAATAACTTGACGCTGGGGTACCTGAAGGGCTTTTTCAAAATTATTTTAACTATTGATTTTTGAGCATATTCGAGAGGTTTTAATATTGATTTATTATGCCTTACTGAGTTACATAAAGTATAATATAGTTATTTAAGTTTAATTAGGGATAAGATGTTACGTATCGACTTGAAGATATGGGAAAGCTTATTAAATGTTATTTTTCTTAAATTGGTGTATTTTTTATAGTGAAATAAAACCTGATGTCACGTTAACAATAACTGACTCATATTATAAAGAATAGTCTAGAAGGAGCGTAGAATCATATTTGAATACATCGGACTGTGTTCGAAAAACCGTTTTTTTTTTTTTTGAACCGCAAAATAGTTGAATTAAATTCTATGAACAGACTACTGTTTTTATGAGGTACTAAATTTGCGTTTCTATTTTATTATAGGAGTGAAAGTTGTTAAAAAACGATTAAAAAAGGATTAATGTGATTTTGTGTTACACGTGGTAAAACAATATATTGTTCTATTATCAAAAATGAAGAAGTTTAAGAATTAAAAAATAAAATCGTTCTTTGACGAATTTTTATTTAAAAATGACAGCTATCCGTTTGTCTTTTGTTTTATTGTTCTGTTTTTGTATTTCGAATTGTGTTTCGGAAAGTGATCAAAGATTAGAGACGCAGTCGGTTTTTTATGGTCTAGCGTTGATTGCTTCCAGAAAGAATAATTGGTCCTCTCAGTGCTACAGAGAGTTGCGACACGTGGTCAAAGGAGTTGACAACAATACGAGATGGGCGATAAAACGTAAGTTACCTTTGAAAATAATTTATTTAGATTTATGACGAATATGCATAGAGTTCCATTCATTGACACATTAATACACAAAGGCATGCCCGGACCCTAGGAGAATCAAGGCCATAATTTGTTCTATGCTGATCGATGAACGGTACTTCATTTTTCTTAATCTACAAGTCGGAATATTAAATTTTACTTGTCTCAGTAATGATGGAACATTGATTATACCATTTAGTATGCCGAACATACGAGGCAATAATCACGCAGATTTAGAAGTATTTCAGTTGAAGTTAAAAAAATAATAATAATACTACGAATCCTGATAAAAATATACAAAATGGATTAAGAATAATTAGTTGTATTTTCAAAATCGAAATGGATACTGTGGTGAAATGTTTTCATACATAACATCAAAAAAGAAATAGTAAAAAAACATGTCACTAGAAAAACGCGACATGTTTGGCATTGGTTAGGAACAAAGTTGAAAATAAACATAAATCGTGACGTATTAAGGGCGTGACCAACGCAATGGCCGTTTTTAACGGGAATTAAAAATACGTTTTAAGCTGCTATTAAGTAGCAAATTTTTTTTTTTTATTGAACAGTATTTCATAGATCCTTATTACTTTTAAAATGTAAAAATAAGCGATATTTCCCTATCACTAAAAAAACTTTTCAGTGCTATAGAATAGAATCAATATTTTAATTAAGTTCTCAGTAAGTACTAAACTTTGATGTTAATACCGTTTATTACAGAGCGTTCTTTTGTATTATTATAACATAATCGGGCGGCCTCCGCGGTGTTGTGGTCAAGACGCTTGATTCACTATTGGAAGGTTCCGGGTTCGATTCCCGGTGGAAACTCAAAAATCGAATGTGATTCTTCTCAAGCCTCGGTGTTCTGTGTTGTAATTCATCACTCTCATTGGGCCTCCTGGCCTGTTGTGGTGCAAATAATAATAATAATAAAAAATAAAATAAAAAAAAACATATTATATCACTGACTCTTAAGTATAATCACATTACGTATTTATTAAAATAAAAAAAACTCCCCTTTCTTAAAAGTTATCCATCTATCTCTAATTGTTTTTTTTTCTGTTTTATTATCTTATTGTTGTGCGAAATATAATATTATGTACAAAAATATATGTAAAAGGTACACATGTACCGTCAACTTCGGGAAAAAAAATATTAAAAGTAAAAAATATTACAATATGCTCTTATTTTTGACAAACTTGCATCAAACGATGCTAAAAAGACTAATTTTATTAATTTAATTAATTTTTATTATTACGATTAATTTTTCACATGTTTACCCAAGAATTGCTTGTATAAATTCCGATTTAATATTCTAGATCTTTGTCCTTATAAAAAAGCAAATAAAAATAAAATATATTTAAGACATAACTTTAGTAAAGGAATTAGCGTATAAATGTAACGGTGTTTTTTTGTCGAGATATAACTTTTGATTGGTATGGGTATATAAAACTGTCTCTTGTCAAACTAATAATGACAGATTTTTTATATTTTAATTTGTGCTCAGTAACGATACATTAATTATAAATGGAATGTCTTACACTCCAAAAACCCTTGAAAATTGTGGAAATTCACATTAGAAATTAGTTATAAACATATTGCAACAGATATAAAAAAAGATTTTAGAGGAGTTTATATAGAAGTCAAGGCACCTACAGGACCTGTCGTTGGCTAGTTTAAGTGGCCACTTTACACACTGTGTACCATTTACCATTCCGCCCATATCTGAACAAATATATATTTATTTTTTGGTATGTGTATTTTTGTACATACACAAATCTGGATTTCTCCCGAGGGGGAGTAGGTATATATTTTTTTTTATCAATATTCCTACAGAGATGAGGTAATTTTTTTTTTCAAATTCAGGATTATCGATATTCGAGCGTTTACAGGGCTTATGACCTGTCATTGGCTGGGTTGAGTGGCCACTTTACGTTTTACAACATTCCCCATTCCGCTTATTAGCGAATATCGACACAGCCACACGGCCACTCAACCCAGCCAATGACAGGTCATAAGCCCTGTAAACGCTCGAATATCGATAATCCTGAATTTGAAAAAAAAAATTACCTCATCTCTGTAGGAATATTGATAAAAAAAAAAAAAAATATTTTTTAAATTCTTTCATCTGTTGATGTTTGTGTAGATGCCTAAACTTCTGTAATATCTTATATATTTTTTTTTATCTCTGTTGTAATATGTTAATATTAACAACTCCCCAAGGAGTTGAATCCAGTCCTTGTCTACAAAAATTAGAACAAACCTAAAATATTGTTGATATTGTTATATTGAATCCACCTGGTACATGAAGGAGTATAGAAATTTAAAAAAAATTCAGGTGTTTTCTAGTTTGTAGGTAAAATAATTCAATAAGATGTATCTCACCCGCGTAAATAAAGTTTTAAGCTCTTTAACTTCACAAACATCAATAGATGAAATAATTGTAACGATATAGATGTTCAAACATGGGCAGAATGGTGAATGTTACACAGTGTATAAAGTGGCCACTTCAACCAGTCAATGCCAGGTCATAAGCCCTGTAGATGCCTAGACTTCTATATTACCTTCTCGAAAATGTTCTTCATCTCTTCATCTTAATAGCTCCCCAGGGAGTTTTTTAAATTTTTTTTTATAGTTTCAAATTATTTGTACCTTGCTTTTGTTATATGTAAGGTTTCATCGAATATATTTATCTTTGATATATTTAGTTGGCTTAAACATTTTTTTTCACTATAGATAACAATACTTAAAGTAAAAGCGGAATAATAATTAAAAAAAAAAAAAATAACACCTGAAGTATTACATAAACAAATAATAAAAAATAGTAATCATAAAGGTTGGACATAAAAAAAAAAACAAAATGAGCTAAGTACCGCCATTAAATAACTTAGCCTGCTTGATCGTCCCTGTAACGAATCAAACAGTCTCTCTTCGTGTATCATTACAGTTCAGAAGCTCAGCTAGGTTATTTGTCTCAGCAATCCGAGTGTTCATTTTGCATTCCAGCTCCCATCTCGGCCTATCGAACATTGGGCAGTATTTTTTATTTAACTTTTTGTACATAATGTTATTTGTACATTGGCGGGCTTATTGCCAAATGGCAATTTCTTCCAACCAACCAATAAAATAAAAGTTTTATTTTTAAAATTCAAGTTACAGAACATATTCAATAAAAAAAAAAGATTAAAAAGCCAAAGATATATAAAAATAGAAATAAACGTATGTGTTCATAAATTACCTTAAATCAAAACTATTACTCAATGTGGAAAAAAAAGGAAAAAAGAAAAGAGGAGAGATTAAGGAAGAGAAAGGATATGTTTCTTCAGACGTGATTTAAATAAAGATAATGTAGTAACATCTTTGATGGTGGATGGGAGATGATTCCACAGTCGAGCCGCATGTGCATTTTATGAGTTAGAGAAGAAAGAGGAATTGTGGATGGGTATTAATAGAGTGCTTTGAGAATTAAAATGAAGAGGTAAACCATGAACTGATAAGCGTTGAAATTTTTCACGCAGGTATATAGGAGCGTTAGGACTATAATGAGGGAGTGATAGCCTCTCCGCTGTCTAATTTTGAGCCATTTCAGTTGCTTACGATAATCAAAAATGTGGTCATATTTTCTATTACCAAAAAATACCTTATGCATGTATTCTTCTTTTAGTTCTGCTTGTAAAGTTTTAGAGTTAGTTAATTAGTTATAGTTAATATTAAATACAAAGGCCATAATTTAAACTGACTTAAGATTTATATTTTCAGTTTTAGATGCCTCCGGGGTGCCACAATCCGGTTTATACTGGGGAGGAACATTCTGGTTGGGGTCGCAATCCCAGTGTTCGGTCTACACTTCCACCAAGAGGATAGAGATAGAACCGATAAGGGCTGTCCATTATAGGGACACCACCCCTCCATTCCCCATAGCGTATTACGCCGCCAACTTTAGACATGACTCGAAAATACAGAAAATGGTGTTCTGGGAGGGCGAGGTAAGAACCAATCACCTGTTTTATTTTATTTTGTTAGTTTCACAAAGACACGATATTTTTATTAAATTTTTAGTTGTACACATGAAATCAATAGAATTTTCATAAGTTTTTTAATAAAATACAATAAATTTAAATGAAAGAAAAAATTAAAACAAAATGATTTTAAAAAAATAATTAAAAAGAAGAAATAAAAATATGTTTAAATATTAGAAAAAAATATATAGGTATACATATTGCATCGGAGAGAAGAGAAGTGCATTTTTTCCAACAATTTTTAGGGAAAAAAAAAAGATTATAAAATGTAAAAAAAACGATTATTATAGGTTGAGGAAAAAGTGCTTCCGAATTTTTTGCTTTATTTCAATGCTTTATAAAAAGTGATTTTTCCTTCATCCTTTATTTATCAAGTTACTCATTGTACAGCTTCAGTCCCTTGTACAATGAGTTTTAAGATTCTGTTTTTCTTCTCATTGGTAATCTTATCTTTTTTTACCTCTTGTTTCATTTGTATGACATTGTTGGTTAAATTTAATTATTGTTTTTATTTTATTCATTCGCTTTATTATTTTATGTATAAAAATTGCTACATAAAATGTAATCTGCTGCTTTACTGTGAGCAAGCCAATATCTTTGTGCATTCTTACCAAATTAGAATAGTTATTTCTTTTGAGTATAATCCTCATTGCCTTAATTTGAAGAATTTGTATATTTTTAATTTCTCCTTCATAACATTAAAAAATAATAGAAGAACAGTAATTTATGTGTGGACATATGATTGTTTTATATATAAGAACACTACTCTTTATATCTATTACATTTCTTAATCTTCCCATAAATGAAATGTATGTTGCATGTTAGATTATTTTTCAATGGCGGACACGCCGACACAAACAGGGTAACTGAGAAGTTACGTGTACAGTTACTGTATTAAGGTCAATATTATTACCAACTACACACCAATTTAAATTGGATTTTTGACGGTGCAGTTTGCAAAGAGATCGCGATATAATCAGAAGTCACATCAGTCATATAATGCAGAGAGATTTAACGGTTAATATTGTTATTTGATTGAAAGGCCAGTGATTGCGCGCTCATTAACATTTACGACAAGGGTTTCTCTTTTGAACATTGGATTCGCTTACTTCATGATTGATAATTTTATCAATGCTTTCATTGATAAACTTATAGCGTCACGATTTTTTTCTGTTACTAAATTTAAAACATTTAAAAATAACTACTACTCCTTTTAAATTATCGGGTTTGTTACAAACATTGCAACCTTTACTTGGATATTGCAAAGTTGGTAATGTATAAAACTAAATTAATTATTTCATTACTTTTTCTTGACATAATCATGCTTATGTCATTACTGCTTACGTATAAAATATTTACTGATTTTAATAAAAAATTGAAATTGAAAACAAAAGTTTAATTTGAGTATTGTATCAGTTTTCTGTGATTTGCTAAAAGTAAAGAAAGATGGATTTTGCCGGGTTTGCAAGTAGTACCCTTATTTGTAAATTGTTTATAACCTCTGTATATGTAAAAGCCCTTTGGGCGATAGTAAATAAATAAATAATCTTTCTCTTTTTTGAGAAAAATAACGCTTCATTATACCAAAAAAAGAGCTTCTTTTGACAAGCAAAAAAGGTTTTACACGAAAAAAATGCTCCTGCAAATATTTTTTAACGGGTTTCGTGCTTGTACGCGCATGCGGCGGACATTAACATAATGGAAGTGTTCGTTTGAATTTTCCATTGTGTGTTTTGGTGACGTAATTCCATAGCATTGTCTAATATTTTCCGATCCTTGTCAATGTTTGAGTTGTAGTAACACGTTTCCGTTGTTATTAGCTCCATGGCAGATAACAAATATTACGAAAAGATAGCAAACATCGTTTGTTTAATTTATTTGTTCACAGGAGCGAACGCGGTCAAAAGTGGATAGTTCAGAAAATGCATTTTTTACGCGCTTACGATAAACAATAAAAATATTTTGTGTGATGAAAGTAATTAGTATCAAAGTTATCGGAAGACCAATCAGGCAGTTGAACATGATCATTTTAGAGATTGACATCTTTCATACCAGTTTGCTATGTTTAAGAGCAACTATTCTCGCTAAAGGGTCTTTTATATAATAATATTCTTGCTAAAGGGAAGACGTCAAAAGTAACACCTATACATAAGAGTGCATCTAAGTCATTAGTAGAAAATTACAGACCTGTAGCTGTTCTTTCTGCACCAGCGAAGGTATTTGAAATTATCAAATGTAGAATCGTCACTTCCCGAGTAGAGCCATTTATTATTGATGAACGACATGGGTTCAGGAAAGGCCACTCGGTTGAAACTAATCTAATGGTTCTTACAAACAACGTCACAAAAGCTCTGGATGCAGGACATCAGGTAGACTGTTCATACAATGACTTCGCCAAGGCCTTAGATACTGTCGACCATGATGTCTTATTTAATAAGCTGAATGAGATCGGTTTCTCGGATGGTATGTTAAAATTAATGGCGAGCTACCTCCAAAACAGAAACCAATACGTCTCCTACACATAGAGACAATCAGTGGTAATGCATTGAATATGTAAGGATTTGTTTTGCGTACTGCCAGGGTATTCGAAAACACCCGCGTACTGAGAACTCTTTACAACTCTTCGGTGCGAAGTAGACTCGAGAGTGGCTCGATGATTTGGGGGCCACATGAACTGAATTACTCTCTTATGATAGAGAAAATCCGAAAGAAGTTTCTGAGATATCTCTAAATAAAAGAGTGTGAGTATTATCCTTGGCTCTACCCGACTGAGTTTCTCCAGAGTTTGCTTGGCTACAACAGTTTAGAGACTAGAAAAAATGTGTATTTGACTACACATTTTAATCGATTGTTGCGCGGTATGATCGATAATTCTGAGATTATGATGAGCATTGGTTTGTATGTTCCTGATAATTACCTAAGAGAGCGTCAGCATAGATTGTTTCGAATTCCGATATTCAAGACCGACCTGCCTATGGGTATGCCTGTTGGAAGGGCTACCGCTATGCTGAACAACATCGCTCTGGATATTGATCTGTTCCATGTATCCGAAGGGGTTTTCCGGAGCAGGATTCTTCTACTACTTTGACATGAGTATCTTTTGTGTATTTTTTTTTCTTTTTTATAACATGTACGTATTGAACATATGTTTGTAATGTATATGTTATATTAAAAATATATGAATTGAATTAAATTGAATTTTCACGTTTTTTCATAATTTTTATTTTAAAAAAAGTTAATAAATTCGATTGTTCTTGTTAACACCAGTACCATTGTGATATTTATTTTCGTGCGATGTCGGATAAATGTTCTATATAGGTTTAAAATATTCACATTCATATTAAATAGGGAAATATCACATGCTACGAATACCAATAAAAATATGTGAAATAGATTTAAAAAGATTAATTGTATTTTCAAAATCAATATGGGTACTTTTATTATTTTAATTTATTTAGTTATATGATAAACGTAGACTAATATATGTTCACAACACAATATTTACATCTATACTTATTCTAACATTTTTTATTATTATGGTAAACTTACTACCCTAATTTATAATATTCAAACTGTACTTTTATATGTACAATTATATTAACCTATCCTATATGTTCACGATTTACAATAAATAAAACAAAGTATTTTTTTCAAAGAACTGTTTACATTTTATTTTAAATATATATAGACTTTTTTCATTTTTTATGCTTTCTGATATTTATTTTATTTTATTTTTATTTATTTTAAATTTTTTAAATTGTATTTTTTATTATTTTAAAATTTTATTTTATTTTTATATTTATTTTAATCTTTTTATTTTATTTTATTTTTGTTTTTATTTTTATTTTATTTTATTTTTATTTTTATTTTTATTTTTATTTATTTATTTTTTATTTTTTTATATATTTTTTTATTTTATTTTTATTTTTATTTTATTTTTTCTCAAATATAATGAGAGAAAATGTTACACAGTAAAGAGAAAAATAATATATTATAAAATACATGAGAAAAAAAAGAGCTCGTAAGAAGGTTAAGGGATGGGAAAATAGAGTGGAGGAGAGGGATTTTCCTAATGTAGTTGACCAATTCAAAATTTTTATATTATAATAAAATAAACATATTTAAAGGAACATAAACTTATTACATACTGACAAATGTTTCATTTTACAGTGTTTCAAAAAGTTTTTTTTTCAGTCACAAAATTTATACTAAAAATATTTAAATGGAGCCTAAGCAAATTTGAATTTGGAGCAGCATTTCCTCAAATAACTTTATTGCCTTGTACATAAGGCAGTTCTGTGACATCGCTTTTGATTTATTTTTTAGTCTGATATTTTTAGATCCTCTTGTTGCATAGTTATAAAAGAACTCATTATTTTTTAGTTTGTTTTGAAAATATCTCGAAACTATTCCTTTAATAATTTTGGTAATTTCATTGGCAAGATTGAATTTAATTCTTTGATCAATTGTCATAATATCTTAAAGTGTAATCATCAACTTTACTTTCGTGCGTCTCCCACATCTTAATACGAGTATTATCCATATTGTAGAGAAATGTTTTCATACATAACTTTTAAAATCAAGTTATTAATAAATATGTCTTTACCAAAACTGTGACGCCGAAATTCGTGACAATGTTCTGTTTAAATTAAAACGGTCGCAAACAAAGTTCAAAATTTAACCGAATCGTGACGCATTGGGGGCGTGGCCAATTCAATGGACCGTTTTCGTGGGAATTTAAATTAAATTAAAATTTTCTACACGACAGTATGTCATATTATTATTATTGATAAATATATAATATTTCAAATATCTGCCTTCTAATAACATACAAAATGATAAATCAAACCGCTCATACACGCGTTTGTGTAATATTCATGTAAAAAAGTGAATTGCGTCTCATAAAACGAAATAATACTGACCAAAATGGACACCACGTCGTTCGAACAATCGGCATAATTCCCCGGTAACTACACACGTGCGTTTCCAGAAATTATCAAGCAGCCAGTGTCCCAGTGGGCTACATGGCGATGGTATATCCCTACTGTCTACAATAGCTTCTCTTCGGACATATATCTCCCTTTGTTAACCATGGAGTTGAAACAGTGTTTTATTTATTTAGTTTTTTATTGCTTACTTCTTGGCATAAACACTTGACAAATTTACTACTATGCTTTATTTTTGGTAAATTTATTGATATCATTTTAACTTTGCTAAAATTCCACTCGTCCATGCACTTTGTAGCTGCACGATGATTGGTAGTCTAGCTTTCATATATCAACTTTAAAATACCTAAATTTTGTAAATGCGGTCTAGAATTCCAATCGTCTATACGCTTAGTAGCTGCAAGACATGTTGTAATCTTACTCCTTTTTTTAATTAATATTATTTTTTTAAAAAATATCATTAACACAATAAATTTATTTGTAAATTTTTAAAATGTAAATGAGGGCTAAATTTCTAACTGTCTATGCGCTCTGTAGCTGCAAGACGTCCTGTAATCTAGCTCCTATCTGTTATAATTTTTAATTGATCTCAATTAAAAACGAGGAACTAGAATCCTAACCGTCCATGCACTCTGTAGCTGCAAGACGTACTGGGATATTTATTAATTGTACAGCGCCCTTGAGGTGATTTTCACAAAAATGGCGCTAAATAAATTATCCAACTATACATATATATATAGATTAAATTAAAATTGAAAAAAAAAAATTGTGATATTTCCTTATTGTTAATTGAATCGGCATTTACTTCGTAAAGCTTCATTATAAATTATTATGAAAATAAAACTTTGTTATTAGTGTTACACAATTAACCAATATTATTAACCACAATTAACCGAAAATGAGGTGTTTTGCGCCTTATGGGACAAACTGCACGTATGACGTTTTCGCGCCATACTTGTATGCAATGTGTATTAAAAGCACACACAGCGGGCATCACGTGTGACATCAAGATGACGATGACGTTGCGCTAACTATGAACCGTTTTGTATGTGCTCATTTTTATGAAAATTTGTTTTGAATGTATTGATAGTTATATAATTGGAATCGCAAAAATTCGCTCAAAATATATATTGTATTTTTAATGTTATTCCAGACTTGTTAAAATACTTTATAGGAGAGAATTGTGCCTTCGTAATATCGCTCAAAAGTTCGTGGTCTGGGCGCTGGTTACAATCAATTACAATAACAAGAAAGTTACTAAAGTTATCTTCTATCAAAGTTATCTATAACTCTGCATGTAATTCATGTTTTTTTTCTTCGTAAGTACTATGTGTACTACTGAGATGGTCAAGGTGAAAGTGTGTTTTAATATTTCACACGAACACGTTTCAAATTTAAAAAAAAAAACTATTAAATATTTCACACAGAAAATTTGATTTTACTTTATGGATGGTTAAAGATAGCTTTGTCAGCTTCCAAATGGGGAAACGGTATCCTGATAAAAAAAAAACTTTCATGAAAGTAAGATGATCAGTCTTACGCTTCAGGTACCAGTCCAGGGTGTTAATATTCTAGTGTAAAAACACAATTTTAAATCAATATTTCATATCAATCATGTCGGAAATCGAACCCGATACCTCTTGCATGGTAAGCAAATGCGCTGAACATCACACCACGAGGCCGATATTCAATACATTTTTCAATATTTGTAAGCTTAACCGGTTGAATTGATAAAAAAATAAAGCAATTCGGAATATAGATGTTTAAATATGGGCAGAATGGTGAATGTTACACAGTGTGTAAAGTGGCCACTTAAACCAGCCATTGACAGGTCATAAGCCCTGTAGGTGCCTAGACTTCTATATTACCTTCTCTTAAATGTTTTTCATCTCTGTTGTAATATTTTAATATAAACAGCTCCCCAGGGAGTTGAATCCAGTCCTAAAATATTATTATGTTTGATGTATTTCGATATACAGTTTTTTTAACGGACAAAGAAGAATTTAGTTTAGTATTTAACATTGAACGCAATGAAAAGCGCAGAATAGCAGGCAGACGTGACTGATCAAGGTAAACTGGCAATTGGTAAGGTCAATCGACAAGTCTATTGACCTGATCGACTCCTTCCGGCGAAAGAAAGCCTTGTGCAAGATACCGGTTATATTTATTCATCGATACAATAATTCATTGCACAATCTCTTTTATTTCATATTAAATAAATAATTACATAATCAAATCATCATCATCCACTCACCGTGGTGCATAGGTCTTGTGTATTTTCCGGATTGCCAGCCCTCCAACTATCATTATCCAATAAAAACGACGATACGTTAGTCATACATATTGCAAATATTTGTTTTGCGAAATATAATGGAATACCGTGTAAACCTTGTAGAGTGCAAGTACTAATATTTTTGCTCTCGCTTTAAATTCAGTTAGTAAAGCTTAAAGGTGCATATTTACTATTGTTTTTAAACATACGTATTTATAAGGAATCGATCTTTGCCTGGTGAGATATTTTACAACTAGTTTACTTGTAATCTCGAAGGATTTGAAATTTTATGCGAAAAAAATCTGTGTTGAGTCTACCTACATTAGAATAAATCATATTGTCCCGGCTGAGGTCTATTTGACAGCGCCGCATTGAGTAGGTACTTGCTAGCTAAGTCCGCTACAAACTCAGGCGAACACAGCAGTGCCATTTTTCAATTAAAAAAAAACGAAAAAGTATTTTATACTTTAAAAAAAAAAAAAAAACTAAAAGTAAATATGGAAGCTCAATCTTTCGTTGAATATGCTAAGCGTGCTATAAATGCATTGACTACACTGCTAATGGATCCTAATAATAAATTTACAAAAGAACAACTCGGGAAAGTAGTCCCAAAAACCAACGAAATTTTGTGCACAATAGGACAAATGGCAGTAAAGATGAGCGCATTAGAGACTGAGGTTGCTACGATTAAGAAGTATTCCTCTTCAACTAATATCGACGTCTTTAATATCTGTGATCTAGTATCCGAAGTCCAAGATAGAAGTTACAGGGAGAAAAATATTGTTTTATGTAACTTACCTGAGAGTCAATCTACGACCAGAGCCACAGCTATTAAGGAAGATGATTCTGCTGTCAAGAAAATACTGTCTGAGCTTGATTCCTCTGTTCAAAGTCAAGAAATAAAAATATACCGACTTGGAAGAAATACTGGAGAGAGGCCTCGAGCAATTAAAGTTGAATTTTTGGAGGTCAAATGGTCACGACTACTACTGAGTAGGAAGCACCTTTTAAAAAATAATATTCGCATGTACCAGGATCAGTCTTCATTACAAAGGAAACAGCTTATCGAACTTCGTAATGAACTTGATAGTAGGAAAGCAAGCGGCGAGACTGATATCACAATAAAGTACATAAATAACAATCCTAAAATAGTAAAAATGTTTACAAAAAACGACAATCCATCAAACTCTACTATCAAAATGTAAGGGGGGTGAGAACAAAACTACAGACACTTAAAACTGCATTACCAACTACGGATTTCGACATTTACTCATTTACAGAAACATGGTTGAACAACAACATCGACAATACCGAACTTGGTTTTAGCAACCACCTGATATATAGAAATGATCGGGATAAACTTGCTTCTAACAGATCTCGTGGAGGAGGAGTTTTGATTGCAGTATCGACTAAGTTCTCATCACGAATGCTCAAATGTAAAAAACAAAATTTTGAACAAATTTTTGTAATGATTTCATCAAAACGAGAAAAAATAATAATAGGCTGTGTGTATATTCCCCCTTCGTCTGATACGCAAACCTACAAAGATCATTATTTGGAAGTGGAATGTCTACGAAGGCGGTATCCTGAGGCCGCTATAGTTTTGACGGGTGACTACAACTTACCCAATATACAGTGGGATCCAGATGGTATCAACACTAAATCTAGTGATGGCATAGACCATGGGTCAAGTGAGATAATTGAAATGTCAATGTTTTTAAATCTCCGTCAAGCAAATTATGTTTATAATTGTCTTACTCGTCTCTTGGATCTTGTTTTTTCTAATTCAGATAACATTTCAGTGCAACTTGCAAATGAAAATATTTTACCAATTGATAGATACCATCCACCTTTATGCATTAATTTTGGAACCCTTATTTTAGCAAAGTACAAAACCTCTGATGTTAGATTAAATTTTTTTAAAGCAGATTTTCCTGCCATTAACTCATTTATCCTTAGCAGTGATTGGAACTTTTTAAATCAAAATTTAAATGTAGACGATATAATTGCACAATTTTATCATATCCTTGATACTGCCATTGAGTCATCTGTGCCTAAAACTACATTCATAGCAAGTCATTTTCCTAAATGGTTTAGTAAAAAACTTATTGAAGTTATACTACATAAAAAGATTGCTCATAGTAATTTTAAAAGGTCTCGAGACATTAAAGATTATGAAGAATTTTCGAAATTGAGAATTTTGTCTAAGCAGCTTTCTAAAACCTGTTATCAAGACTGTGTAAGTAAATTTGAAGTCGAGGCTGCATCTAAGCCGCAACATATTTTTAAATTTTCCAAGATTCTTAACAGTAGGGAATCTGGAATTCCGTCCACAGTGTATTACAAACGCAAAATGGCAGACACACCACAGGAAGTTGCCAATTTATTTGCTGATTACTTTAGCAGTGTTTATAGTTCTACTTCTAATTCTAGGTTACACAGTATTGATAATACAGATTTAATTGATTTTAACGACTGTGTATTTACTGATTCTGATGTAAAAAAGGGGATTTGTGCCTTAGATCCAAAAAAAAGCGCTGGGCCAGACAATATCCCTACACTTCTTCTTATACAATGTTGTCCCTCTTTAACTGGTCCACTTACAAAAATTTTTAACTTGTCATTGAAAACTGGAAACTTTCCCAAGAAATGGAAGATCTCATACTTAACCCCCATTTATAAAAAAGGAGATAAAACTGACGTCTCCAATTACCGACCCATTTGTATTCAGTCAGCCATTCCAAAGTTACTGGAATCTGTTTTGCTAACTAAGTTCACCAATGAAATTAGTAAAGTTATCACTCCGTTACAACATGGTTTCATAACTGGTAGATCAACTCTTACAAACCTTATGTTGCATCAGAATCGGTTGATCACATCAATGGAGAGACGTCATCAGACTGATACAATTTATACTGACTTTAGTAAAGCGTTCGACAAGGTTTCTCATACAATTTTAATACACAAACTTAGTTCACTGGGAATTACTGGTAATATCTTGAAATGGTTTAAAAGCTACCTGTCATCAAGGAAAATCTTAGTAAAAGTATTCGGTTATAACTCGTATCAGTTTGAGGCATCTAGTGGGGTACCCCAAGGCTCCCACCTGGGACCAGTACTGTTTTCTTTGTTTGTTAATGACATTGTGTCGATATTTGAGAAAGTAGACATTCTTCTCTTTGCCGACGATCTTAAAATTTCAAAAAGTGTTACCTCTGATACCGATTGTGGAGTTCTTCAGTCTAATTTGGTAAGGCTGTACAACTGGTGCCAGAAAAATGAACTTTATTTAAATGTCGACAAGTGTTGTGTAATATCATTTACAAGAAGTAAAAAACCCATAATATTCGATTACAACATTAATAATATCAATCTGGGAAGAGTTACACAAATAAAGGATTTGGGGATAGTTTTTGACGAAAAATTGACATTTATTCCTCACATTGATACCATCACTAATAAGGCAATGAAATGTCTCGGATATTTGCAGCGAACTGTAAAGGATTTTAATTCCATCACTACCCTCAAAGTGCTATTTACTGCCTTGGTTAGAAGTAATTTAGAATTCAATTCAACAATTTGGTCACCTTATTACAATGTTCATATTTTAAAGTTAGAAAGAGTACAACGTAAATTCCTTAGATTCATCAATTACAAACTTAATATACCCGCTGAAAATATTGATTATGATAATTTATTATGTACACTAAATATGTCAACTCTATGTAAAAGAAGAATTATAAATGACTTATTAAATTTATATAAAATAGCGAATGGCGTATTGGACGTCCCGGAATTAACTAGTGTTATCAGCTTGAAAGTACCTCTTCGAAATACTCGGCAGCTAACGTTATTTTTTTAATCTCCTGGCAGTCACAATTATTATTACAATTCACCAATACCTAGACTACACCGGCTAGGTAACGAGTATGGTGAAGTTGATATATTTTGTCTGTCTTTATATAAATATAGGTTAAGTATTCAAAAGGTTATAAATTAATTTATGTAAAATTTCTTAATATTTTTCTTTATTTACTATTTCTTTTTCTCATGTATCTCTTTAATAATGTATAAACTTATATGTATGTATATGTATGCGTGTATGTTTTCATATGTAAATTTTAAAAATATTTTTCTATGTACCATATACCTATGTTGGTACATTTCCTGATTTTTACCTATTATTGTATCTTTTAGCTTTTCTTATGTTATCTTTTATTTTTACCAAACTTACATACTTATGTTTCACTGCTGCACTTAAATGTAATTTTTAAAATATGTAAAAGCCCATTGGTCGTGTAAATCAATAAATAAATAAATAAATAAATAAATAAAAAAAATATTTATTTTATTTTATTTATTTCGAATACAAACAGATGTACAGGTTAAATGAATATTTTTTTTATTTTTATATAAAATGTATACATAGTAGGGCCTGCCATCCAATTATATGTATTCACTAAATAATACTGTAATAAAGCGACGACGGCTTGAAGTTTAAACTATACAAATAATAAATATACTATATATTAAAATAAGATAAATATGGACAAAACAAGGTGATAGTGGAAAGGAAAAGAAGGAAATTGATAAGGAGTGGTAAAGGATGATTGAAGGAAAGTGAGAGTGGAAAATTGCATTTGATATATTTAAATCGCAAAAGGAGAATTCTATTTACACGGATTCTTCACTAACTAACTCATTATATTGTTATATTTTAAATTGTAAAAGGCACTTGTGCCGTATAATAAATAAATAAATAAATAAATAAATAAATAAATAAAAGTTTCTGGCTAAACACCAAAAACTTTTCTGCGCATTTGTCGATCTGCAAAAGACATTTGATAGAGTTGACAGAGAAATTGTGGATGGTTTTATCGGAGTATAATGAATGGTAACCTGACAAGGGCTATTGCGTCACTGTACAAAGACAGCACAGCATGTGTGATAATGAATGGGGCATTCACATCATGGTTTAACATTCCTTAAGGTGTCAAACAAGGATGTGTAATGTCACCATGGTTGTTCAACATATACATCGATACCTGTATGAAAGAACTGAAAGATTTAAGAATGGGAGCAAAAATTAGTGGTACAACTGTAATTTTCTTATGTATGCTGATGATGCCACGCTTCTTGCTAGCAGCAAAGAAGACGTGCAATTCTTGGTAACAAAAGTCTGTGATGTATGCAAGAAAAGCGATTTGCCAATGAATGTTGATAATTCGAAAGTGATGATTTTTGAAAGGGATGAAAATATACCTAAGTGTGAGATCAGTGTGAACGGAGATATTCTGAATCAGGAGAATTAGTGTATTTGGGAAGTATGTTTACCGTTAGGGATGGAAAGATAAAAAAATACATTGAAAGGAGTATGAGTGCCAGAAACAGGGTGAACGGTGCACTGAAATCTACTTTGACAAACAAATAATTATCGCAGGAGGTAAAACTAGCAGTTCACAATGGAGCTCTAGTGCCAACTCTAATGTATGGGAGTGAAGTGTGGAATTGGAAAAATTATTATGAAAGTAGGTTAAATGCTATCAAATTGAGATCCCTCAGTCGAATGTGTGGTAAAACGATGTATGATAGGTGCACAAATGTCGAGATCCGTGAACTATGTAAGGCTGAGACTTGCATTATCGACAGAATCAAGAAAGGGGTGTTGCGTTGGTTTGGACATGTAGAGCGAATCGACAATGAAAGAACGGCTAAAAGGATGTACGATGCGAATGTTGATGGATGCAGAAAACGAGGAAGACCGAGAAAGATATGGCACGATCAAGTCCATCAAATACTTGAAGATGGACATGTCAAAAGTAGGAATAATCGGCGTGCGTGCATGAGTTGATGTATGAATGTAGAGGAAGCGAGATCTGTATGCAAAGGTAGAGTGATATGGCGTTCTGTCCTCTACCTACTCTAACGGGGAAACGGCGTGATGGTTTGTTTGTTTGTTTGCATATAAATTACCTTAAATCTATACTATTACTCAATGGGAAAAAAGAAAAAAGAGGAAAGGAGGAGAGATTAAAGAAGAGAAAGGAGATGTTTCTTCAGACGTGTTTTAAACAGAGATACTGTAGTAACATCTTTGATCGTGGATGAGAGATGATTCCACAGTCGAGCAGCATGGACACGATATGAGTTAGAGAAGAAAGATTTGTGGATGGGTATTAAGAGAGTGCTTTGAGAATTATGTTATTCTGTTTTAATATAAATGTTTCCGAAAGGGTGATATTTTTCCGGGGTGAAAAGTAGCTTGTGATACTTGTCCGCTCTCCGGCTATCCATATGAAAAAATCACGTCAATCGGTCTCTCCGCTGCGACGTGAAAGACACATAAACAAACAGTCGAACACACTTTCGCGTTTATACTTTTCGAATGGATACAGTTTATTATTGCTTAAGGTAACGCAATATGAAACAATTAAATAACGTGAAACTTAAGGTACAAGTAGTTTTGTGCCTAAAATAATTTATTATGGAAATGGAAACCGTTATAATAGGTGCTGATGTAAAATAATGTTGTAACTTAATCACATGAAAGTATTAAATTAAGGCAGATTTAAGTTTTAACAAATTAATGATTGAATGAAACTATATATATATATATATATATATATAGTTGGATAATTTGTATAGCGCCATTTTTGTGAAAATCACCTCAAGGGCGCTGTACAATTAATAAATATCCCAGTACGTCTTGCAGCTACAGAGCGCATGGACGGTTGGGATTCTAGTTCCTCGTTTTCAATTAAGATCAATAAAAATTATAACAGATAGGAGCTAGATTACAGGACGTCTTGCAGCTACAGAGCGCATAGACAGTTAGAAATTTAGCCCCCATTTACACATTTTAAAAATTGACAAATAAATTTAGTGTATTGATGATACTAAAAAAAATAAAAAAATAATATGAATAATAAAAAGGAGTAAGATTACAACACGTCTTGCAGCTATTTTTAAGTTGGTATATGAAAGCTAGATAACCAATCATCGTGCAGCTACAAAGCGCATGGACGAGTGGAATTCTAGCAAAGTTAGAATGATATCAATAAATTCATAAAAAATAGAGCATAGTAGTAAGTTTGTCAAGTGTTCATGCCAAGAACTAAGCAATAAAAAACTAAATAAATAAAGCACTATCTTATACAGACATTAGCAAATAGCGACCGACCGAAGATCTCCTTTCGGCCATTGAAACAAATTTCGGCTGGGATGTGTCGAATTACGTTCGGCTGTACTCGGGTTCATATATTCAAACAACTAGTTCATATAAAAAGGACAACCTAAGTGTGATGAATTATAGTCCTTCAAATTTAGCTAGATTAAAATGACAACTGCCAAAGTAATATGACTAGTGGTGGGGAAGTACTGAGCACTGAGCACTGACCATGTACCGATCAAATCGATTTTATCAGTTTTTTCATGCAAACATGAAACTCTGTTTCCGAAAATTGATATAAAAACGCAAAAACAAGCCTATTATAGTGTGCTTAAGACAATTATTCACCAAAAAATAAGACATACTTTTTTTGCGAATATTATCAAATAAATTATTTTTTATTAGATCAATTTGTCCCATCTCTAACGTTGTATTAGTTTTAAAGCTGATTTTATATATTTATGTTGATTTATATGTCGAACATTGTATAAAAAAAATAAATTAACATACCAAATACGAATGATTTTTCGTGTGTTAATATATAGATCAATCCTTAGATGTTACTACAGAGTTATGTCGTAACTTTTTCTGACAACTGTCATTCTAATCATACTGTATTTTAAGGAAACTATAATACAGGAAACTATAATACAGGATTCAGAATAATTTACTGTTTAGAACACAAAAATCAAAATTTTGAATAATACAAATAATTAAATAATACAAATCGGGTTGTGGTCCCGTGGCTAGTATCTCGGACTCACGGCTCAAAGGTCCGTGGTTGGAATCTCACTCTACCCCAACTTGATTCCCATTTTCTAATAGTGAGTTATTTAAAACGTGTTGAAAATGGCCTTCAAAATGAAATATTTGGGTGAATCATAAGAACGCAAATATTTCTTTTAAACTATACCTATGCGAACAATCAATAATTAAATTGTGGGAATATAAATATTTAGGAAATATTGATATACTAGTGGACCCGACAGACATTGTCCTGCCCGAATGTTGACTTGCCTGCTATTAGCTCGGAAAAATACTTTTCATTGATAAGTGGTTACCTAAATAGGTATTTATTTATGACAGAATGACGGACAGCAAATTTACGACACTAGGCAAAGACAAAAAAACAATACTTCAGCTACCAAAGAAAAAAACAAATTACTGACAAAGACAATACTTTTCTGGCTCCTAAACTAAACATTTTTATGAGTATGGATAGATCGGTAAGCAAAATAAAAAGTCTATGAATTACTAAAAGGACTAGACAAAAAACTGAGGAATATGTTTCATACGTATATCAGAAGACAATTTTAATTTCTTGAAAGTCCTTTCTCATTTTATTCATGTAGGTATGTTTTTTTTTCCACATTTTTAAAAAAATTTTACACCTATAATATTTTGATGTGGCTTGACAATTGATGTGAAAGTATGTCCTATAACGTATAAAATAAATAATACACTGACACTCCGAAACGTGCCTGTGGGCCAGTGGAGTGGCTACCTCCTTAAATAAAAAGGAAGTAATATTGAATGTAACTATTGTGTAAACATTTTTTTTGTAAACCATGTATTTATATTATATATGGGATTTAATAAATAAATATTTATTTATGAAGACGTTAAACTTGGTTCATTTTTTTATTGTTCTGAAAATGTGTACTTTTAAAGAAATGTTAGTATTATTTTAGTCCTTAATCGAGTTGTAATAACCTAGGAATGTTATTTATTTGTATTAAACTTAGTACTATAGTTGTATAACAAGATTTTTAAATAAAATTTAAAAAATTACAAAAATAAAGAACCAATTTGAGTTTATATTTGACCCATATTCATGTATGTTCATTTGTTTCTTTTTTTGTGAACTGCTTTTGCAAACAAATAAGTAAATAAATGCTCCACAAAAATCACTAGATAAAAGCAAGGCAATATTGCTTTAAAAATAATAAAAATGTAGATAATTTAACATCTGGCTTAGACGATTTACCATTTGGATAGTTGGATACTTCGCTCGAGATACAAATAGTTTAATTTATTAACGGTACAAGGCATATTGAATTTATCTGTAAGATATCATCAAGAAGACGCAGACGGTCGGAAAGTTGATTACTGTAATGCCAAGTACTGTTACGGTTTGAAGATCCAATATTTCGTCATGGGTACACGTAAATTGGTAGCACAGCCGTTTTTAATGAAGCAATTAATTTCAACATATTTAAATAGAGACGGAGAACAAACCAGAATATAAAAATATTTAGGCATTTACAGGACTTACAGATCTGTGTAACAATCAACATTCTGACTGTTTGAACATCCATATTCAGTCCTCCAAAATAAAATAAAATAAATTAAGGACGATAAAATAAATAAATTAAAACAAAATAAAATACATTTAAAAAGATAAAATAAATAAATAAAAAAAAAAAAAAAAACAAATATAATAAAATAAAATAAAAATATATAAAATAAAATAAAATAAAATAGAATAGCATAAAAGAATACTAAATTAAATAGAATAAAATAAAACTAAATAAAATTTAATCATAGTAAATATGAAATATTAATAAAAGTATATAAACAACAATATATTTGTGGCTCGTCCAGTTGTTATTATTTCTGTAAACAATAATAACAACTTATCTTTACTTAGTTACGTAAAGGAAGTTTAAAAATATATCAATAAAAATGGAATTCTAGTGATTTTCTGGGCTAGTAACCTGTAATTATGTGGTAAATGGTAAACTTTATACACTGTGTATCGTTCAACGTTTTACCTTTGTTTATCTAGAGGTCCAAAAGAAGAAAAAAACTACTTATCCTATTAGGAAGAAATTTAGGTATTCTTTATTATTTAAAACGTCTCAATAGCAAAACATCTTCTTTTTTTCAGGATCTAGTGACCTTGGGCCTCTGCCTTCCATCGTCATGCAAGGAGACGGAGGTTTCTGATCTGCTTCAGGAGTATTTCGACTCCAGGATCCTGCTGCATCAGCGAGTGTATAATATGACTCTGAGGATGGAAGCGGTCAAGAAGACGAGCGACGATACATCATGGATTTGGTCAACGAAGCATTCTATATTTATGTAAGAATTCATCATAATCATCATCCTCACCATTCCCCTTTCCACAGCCGATGGTGCAAAGGGCACTGTATTTTTAAATTAAGGTAGAGTGAATATTGCAGTTAAAACAACCTTTGAAGTCAGTATTTCGTGATCAGCCTACTAGAAATCGAACCCAAGATGTTAGCCTACCCACCCCTTCCCCAAAACTGTTTATATGGACTAATGTATTCTCCTTATTTGTTTTTTCCTTTATTCCCTTGATTTTTCAACTATTTTTTGTATATGGGAGTTGCATTTTTTTATCTTGCTTATAATACGCAAGGTTTATGTTTCAAAAAGAGATTTTAATTTTTTAGAGAGAAAAAAAGGGATTTTTCTGCTATTATATTACTTTATTTTAGCTTAACACTTTGAGCACCGGACGAATACACATAGAATTTACCCTGTGCCCGGCCCATATTTGTGAAATTTCAAGCTTTGTGAAGGGTTTCTTAAAAGTGTCATAATTATGAAAATACTGGGTTAAACCAATTGAAACTTCTCATATTTATTTGAAATAATTAAATAAATCATTTTTGTATGATAGTTTTGCCAACATTGGTTTTTATGGAGAGCCATATTGCAAATTGCAAGGTTCGCACATATACAGGGTCTTACTCCTTTTTTTGTGCTTTGTATCCTGGAGCCGTGCAAACACGTGATTATAATAACCACGTGTTGTGTCCCGGTCTCGTGTTTTCACGTGGTTTACCAGCAGCGAAAAAGTATTAATACAAGTAACTAGATGTCAATAAAATGCACTTTTTTAGACAGCTGGTAAACCACGTGAAAACACAGGACCGGGACATAACGCATGGTGATATAATCACGTGTTAACACGGCTCCGGGATACAAAGTGTTAACTGATGGGATCAGGAAGGATATTCTAATGTGGGCCAATCAAGTACTTCTCAGCATTTGCTCATGTGGAGAGGAAACCACTTAAAACTCTTCAGGAGAAGCCGGCCTGTTGACAGTAGTCAACAGATCTTCTGTTCCACTAGAAGAGTGTTCGGCTTTTTGTTCCCTACTTTGGTTTACTTCACCAATTGCCAGCACT
This sequence comes from Micrasema longulum, assembly GCF_059751315.1. Taxonomy (NCBI): domain Eukaryota; kingdom Metazoa; phylum Arthropoda; class Insecta; order Trichoptera; family Brachycentridae; genus Micrasema; species Micrasema longulum. The sequence goes on from NW_028278808.1 coordinate 93,682, forward strand.
ATATTGATCATGCATGATACTACCTCTCGTGATTCCCTGGATTGAATGTGAACAAAAGGGGTGTCGAAATGTTTACTATCGTTTACTTGACATTCTGTTTTGAAGGCTTCCCATCCAATAAAGGTTTAATTGTAACGTAAAAGCAAATACAATATCCTGTAGAGCAGATTTTTTTTTCATACGACGTATAACCTTTACCATTTTGCTAAACTGTTGGTTCTCATTTTTAAATTAGTAAAAATCCGGACGCATATAATTTTAACACCCAATTTAATACTAATGTTGAAAATTCAAATTTATTTAATTGGACTAAAATAACATAACTTCTTCGTGTCAGCTTGTTTCTCTCCATTGCTGGATATAGGCCTCTTCGAAATTTTTCCATGTTTTTCTGTCCTAGGCACTCTGTTTTCATCCATGGCTCACGAGTTTGAAGACGTCATCAGTCCATCTCTTCTGTGGTCTCTCTACTTTCTAAAACTAAATAAAATAAAATTTTAAGACTTTGCCTTTTTTCTAAATGGGAATCTGAATTTTTCCTTTTCTCTCAAAAAATTCTGTGTTTTTTTAAAAAAAAAACATTGTATTATTAACAAACATCATCGTATATGTAAAATATCCTTTGCTAATATGTCATTACTTTTAATTCATTTAACATCAAATTTACACTTTTATATCTGTTTTTTTTAATGCTTCTTAAAGCATTGTTTTGTAATATGGTTAGTTTGTTTAAATTTTCTTGGTTTGATAAAAATAATATGCTGCTACAGTTGTTAATCTGTGGTTTAATAAGTCTGTTATAAATAATTTTGCATTAATTCATATCAACTAATAATTAAATAAAATTTAGTTCCACCGAGTGTCAGCAGAGAAACTCATTATATAAAAAAACGAATATGTATTTTTTCAGAATAACCACAGCTCTATTATTTGGAATGATTTTTATTGGCTCTATATATAGCACTTATATGAACGAAGAGTCTTCTGAGAAGCAAAAGAAATATATGGAAAGAGAAAATGAAACCCACAAAGTTAATAATAACGAAAATGGAAACGTGCTGACTCATAACGGTAATTTATTTATTCATTTATTTCTCCAAGCACAGAAGCTAGATTTTTCTATGGAAAAGTAGTTAAAGTATTTAAAAAATATAAAACTAGATTGTAATTAATCGTAACTTATGGCATAAAAGCATGGGGAGGCGTTACAAAATCAGTATTAAAACCTCTCAGTTCTGCTTAAAAATCAATCATTCAAATCAAATTATCAAGTTGATTGAGGGATTCAGAATTTTTGATATAAGGCAATAATAGATCTTTAGAATAATTATGTTTGTGAAAGCAAATTATTCTACCAAATCCTGAAAGAAACACTCTCACATTACCAAAAGTCAGACTCTAAATTCGGGCAAAGAAATTGTAGGTTTCTGGGCCGCAAAATATTCAATATGTTATCCGAATATTGCGAAACCATGACCCGGATTTAAATAAATAATAAATTTGTAAAAAAAAGGTTACTGGGTTTAGGTAGAGAAAAATCCGAAAATTTACTTACAACCTTCTTAAATAATAAATAACATAAACAAATATAGTGTAAATGTATAATTGTGTATTGTACAAGTGATGTCTATGATTGTTATTATTTAATAATAGAAAAAAAAAATTATTTTTGTAAGGATTGAAGAAAAAAGAAAACGGACGCAGTAACTTGATTTGACGTCTCAAAAAAGAGATACACTCTTGTGCTTGGACATTACATTTAATTTAATTTATTATTTACTACCTTTTACCCGTGCCTTCGCTAGCATGGTAAAAATGAATGAATTAATTATTCAGTTTTGTCGTGTTGCGTGTAATGATAAAAAAAATCCCGATGGAATCATATATTTTTTCGGGATAAAAATAAGCCTGTATAGATTGCCAGCCCCCCAACTGTAGCCATGGAAAAATACGGCGATTCTTTATTCTATGTCAACGTAGCATCGGTATTCCCCATAATATGTATTATATTTTCTATACTAACTTTGTACATATTGTGGAAATCTGTTATTGGTTTTGACTTAATACACTATATCTGTTTGTTTACTTTAAATATGTCTGTAAAACTGTTGGTGTCCCAAAAAAATAAAAAATATTAATTCATTTTTTCCGAAGGATTGAGGTGTTTTTTGTTTACTGTATTGCATTTTTAAAGAAATTATTTATCGGGGATATCAACATGTAATAATTTAAGTAATACATGTAAAAAATATATCAAAAAATCTATTCAGAGAACAAAACTAATTATAGATATCCACAGAAATACAAATTTTCGGAATGAAAAGTATATTTTGACACTTTTTTTTTATTTTCCTTTTTTTATTCAGATACAAACATAAGTAAATAATTATATAACTGTTAAATACAATTTTTATACTAGTTAAATAAATTGATTTACATTAACATTTCTCATTGCGCAAAAGAAAAAAATATCATTGTGTACATAATGGGGAGTGACGTCTTACAATAGTTTGTTTATTTTATTTTTAGTTATTAATATTTTTAGAAAATTATTTATTAGCTTTTCGACTATCATTATGTAAACTATCATGTCAATCAATCGTTCTGTTGCGACGTGAAATAAGAATTCATTTTTACACTAACAATTTTCAAAAGGAAAATATTTTTTTTTTCGAGATGGAAAGTAGTCTATTTCACTTCTCATCTTTTCGGCTATTCCTGTGCTAAAAATCACGTCCCTCCGTTGCAACGTGAAGGAAACACAAACAAACAGTTGAACACAGTTTCGCATATATAGGTATATTATTAGTGTAGATTGTACGATTACATTAAAATGGATGATAAATCAACAATTAAATAACCCATAAAAAAAATTATTTAAAATTTAACTTTATAAACTTTTTTGATGCAAAAAACCTGGTAAACTTTCACACGAAAAAACAAAATATTTCCTGTTTTATACAATTATATGCAATGAATATTGATATATTATATTTACACACTAGAAGCAGCACTCAGCACGCGTCTTGTGTTCCATTCAACCTAAGTTCCGGAACCTAACTTGTTGTCAGTTAAGGTGAAGAAGCATCGTAAAAAAGCGCGACATTCAACTTCGAATTTACTGTAAACTGTTACAGACAGCTAGTCTTTTTTACTCTGCTACGCGTTTTGCACGGCAATGCAGACGCTACGACGCTAATTTTTCGGAACATAATTTCAAACAGTCGTTTCACGAAGCATTATCTCTAATTATACCTCAGTGACCATGGAGACATATCTGTTTCTAACTCGGTATTGAAAATTCTTAATAACAGAAAATAATATATTCTTTTGTACCAATCCCACTAAGATAAAACTTGTTTTTAGAGAAGAACTGGTTTGAAAGAAGCTTCAATTCACGAAATAGGCGTATTCTATGGTTTTCCCGGTAAAACATTTATTTGCTATGGTAATTAACGCTAGGCATTTAGAAAATTTTAGCACATACTTTGCAAAAACTTAGGTACACAATAAAATTAAGATGGTTTTTCCTCGGTTTATTTTGATGTACTCGTATTAAACATTACGATGTCTGAGTTGCAGTGCCAATTTATTTATTTATTTATTTTATTTTTTTATATATTTATTTATTTAACTTTTTGTACATAATTTTATTTGTACATTAGTGGGTTTATTGCCAAATGGGAATTTCTTCGAACCGACCAATAAAATAAAACTTTTATTTTTATAATTCAAGTTACAGAACATATTCAATAGAAAAAAAGATTAAAAAGCTAAATATATATAAAAATAGAAATAAACGTATTTGTTTATAAATTACCTTAAATAAAAACTATTACTCAATGGGAAAAAGGAAAAAAGAGGAAAAAGGAAAAAAGAAAGGAGATGTTTTTATTATAGATTATTATCCTCAAGACAAAAAAAACAAAAAAATGAAAAGATTTTGTTTTTTGTGTAAAAGAAAAGTTTTTTTTTGAAAGTTTACAAACAGCATTTGTTTTTTGTGGATCTCAATCAGATTTTTTCCTTAAATTCCTTATAATTTTTATCCATTTATTTCTTTTTACTGGATTTTTGGTAATACTAAAATAATATTAAATTCAACACATTTTTAAAAATCGTATTCCCACATAAGTACACCCCTCGGTTGGTGAGAAGACCGGAGTTTGACGTTTGCAAAAAGAATGCGATATTTGAAAAAATATTTATTTTAAGTTAAGTTTTGGAATTCAACCATAAACTAGTACCTACTTAAATTCAGTATTTACTGTCAATTTTTAGTTTTGGAATTCTATCACAAACAATTTCCTAGGTACCTACTTCGGGCAGGACAACGTCTGACGGGTCAGCTAGTTACAATATAAAATATTTAAAATAATGAGTTAGTTAGATATCCAAAAAAATAAAAACAATATTAAAACATGGGTATAAAAAGAAAAAGAAAAAAATAACAATAAATATATATACATACATGTATGTATGCCAGCATACAAAAAATATAAAATGAATAAACACCAGATCATTAGCATAAGTAGCTTTTGCAAATAATTCGTAAATTTAGAACATCATGAAATATTTATAAAGAGATTATTTGAAATCACAGAGACTCGAGTTAAAAATATCGATATGAGAGGTACATTTGTTTCCTAGTATGTGTATACGCTGTATTGGTAAGTGACAAAGATAGTTGGTTTGAGAAGGGTGACAATAATATAGAGTATTTTGTCTAGTTCGACGTGCTGGTATATTATAATTTAAAAAATATTAGGTCAGTTATTGTCCTGCGATCCTCAAGAGTATCAAAAAATCAACAGACATGTAGTTAATTTATTTGGTCAATTGAAATCGGCGGCTCTGTGGTCAAGACGCTTGACTCACACACGGAAGGTTCCGGGTTCGGTTACCGGTGAGGACACAAACATTTATTGTGATTTTTCTCAAGCCTAAGTGTTCTGTGATCTAATTCACCACTGTGAGTGGGTCTTCTGGCCTGTTGTGGTGAAAAATAAATAAATAATTAACAGTAAAAACAATGTTTGAGACATAGAATTAAGAATAGTCCAGAAACCGCGTACGCACATCAAACAGAAGACGACTGAACTACTCATAAATGAGTAGGTTTACGTTTTGACCCATTCTTGACTATTTTGTCTAGTTCTACGTATTGGTATATTAATGTTAATTAAATTCAGGAGTTCGCAACAATCGAATTTAGAATTAATGATTTTGAAAAAAAAATATTAGGTCAGTTATTTTCCCGAGATCCTCCAGAGTAGGTAAATTCAAAAAGTTTATCAAAAACATGTAGTTGATTTGTTCTATAGGAATATGCAGTTTGAAATTGATGAATCTTAAAAATATTCGTTGGACTCTTTCAACATTATTTACATGAATTTTGTAAAAAGGAAACCATATAGTAGAGTTGTACTCTAATTGGTTTCTAACCAAGGATTTATACAAGAGTTTCATTATTTTAACTGATTCAAAATCCTTTATGGTTCTAATAATAAAACCCAAAGTTTTCATGCTTTTAGAAGTAATGTGGTTGATGTTGCTTTTGAATTCAAGTTTTTTATCAAATATGAAACTAAGATCTCGAATATCTGTGACTATTCAGGTTAAATGTTGTTTATTGAATACGGAAATAAAATTGGAGATTTATTTCTACAAAAAGATAATAGTTTACATTTGTCAACATTTAAAAACAAATTATTAGAGATACACCGGTTATTTATCTTTAAATACATGTGGATTAGGGTTGGCCAATATTTTTTTTCTGAATTTGAAAACGAAAGGGGTCTTTTGGATAACTCGAAATGCAAAAAATATCAAAAAAATATTTGATTCTACTTTTAGCCCTCAACCAAAGCTTAAAGTTTTCGAAAAAGTCAACTTATTGCGCCAAACCGGCGGTCATTTCGTATTTAAGTAAGAAACTCGGTCAAATTAAGTTTTAAAATGTGCATTAAACCTTATTTAATAAGCATCTAAGGACGTGAGTTGCACTTTGTTTTGTAATAAATGGGTACCTTGTTTTCGTCAATATACGCCAGGCGCTCAACGGAATCAGTTCCGTGTAATGAAAACTTTTTGCATTTAATAATAATAATAATAATAATTATGGATAACTTATATAGCGCCATTTTCGTAATATAATACCTCAAGGGCGCTTTACAAGGTGATTATATAAGGATATAAATTTAATTTAAACTTTTTAATTTTAGAAAAATAATGTACTTCGTTACCACATGCTAAGAATTTATTCAAAGGATTTAAAGAACAAGTGGGTTTTAAGTTTCTTCCGAAACATCACTTCACTCTCACAGTTTCGGATTTCTGATGGGAGAGCATTCCATGCCGTAGGGCCTGCGACCGCTAATGCACGTTCGCCGAATTTAGTGCGCTGTTTGCGTAGAGCTATAATAACTTTTCACTTCGACGTAGATGTAGCTGATCTAAGCGTAAGACGTCTGTCAGCTAGTTTATCTGGAATGCAGAGTTCCCTTAGATATTCTGGAGCCGAGTTGTGCAGTGACTTATACATAAGCCAACAGAGTTTGTATTCCACCCTCTGTGGAAAACGTAGCTAGTGAATTTCGGTAGTTTTAAAACGTGTTCAAATTTGTAATGTAATTAAGTTATATTTTTACTAACAAAAAAATAATTTTATCAATATGGAAAATTAATAAAATGTTCAGACAGTTATAAACTTCAATCCTCGGTTGAAGGCCAAAAGTAGTGTGGAAAATAATTTTTAATAATTGTTATGTGATCCAAAATGCAACTATTTAGACACCTTTCACTTTAATGTCCAAAAAAAAAAAAAAAAACTTTATACATTATTGGCCCACGCTAATGTGAAAGGAGAAGGGATTGTGGAATTCTTGACGTTTACAGCACTTACGATATGTCATTGGCTGGTTTCAGTGGCCACTTTACACACTGTGTAACATTCACTTTTCTTCATATGCTTAAAAATCCACATTTCCTCAACGCTTCCGTCTGTTGGCTTTTGTGAAGCGAAGGGAATTGTGAAACTCCCATACATAAGAGTGGATCTAAGTCTCCCGTAAAACATTACAGACCTGGAGTCTTATGCTGGAAAGATGTGACATTTTGTCACCCACTCGACAATAGTCGATTGGGCATCTCGATTGCTTTGTCATAATGCTATTCTTGAAAACCCTCCAACAATTTAATTACAAAAACGAATGAGATAGTGGCAACACTAACAAATCCGTATTTATCTATGACCTATGGCTCTCCTGCCACACGTAAACTTTTATTGTTTCTTGTCAGACTTCTTTCGTTGAATATTTTGTGCATGCATTATGAGAAAACATAAAAAAGGTTTTACTGAGACACTGCAACTTTTATAATTATTATTTGCCTTTGACATAACACACATCTACATGTTATTAGAAATATTTCATATGCATTTAATGGATTTTAAAAACATTGTATAATATACGAGTATATCTCAAAGACGAGCAATAAAATAATTTTAAAATCATGTTCCTAGTGAAACTTTATTTGATAATGAATTGAAAATAAGTACAGTTGTATTTGTTGCACATTTGTTGATACGTCATCATTATAATATTAATAAATGAGAGAGCAGATGAGCAAGCCAAGGCTGCTACAGTCAAAAAAGTGAGGCCGAACTTTGATGAAGTCCCAATAAGCCATGTAAGGTGGTCCCTTTCAAAAGATAAATCAAATGAGTGGAGGAAAATTTATGAAGAAAAAACTGCCAATAAGTGGATCAAGCAACTTTTGAGAAGCACAGACGAGGCCAAAACATTTTGGAAGCATGAAACGCCTACATATGAATTAACTCAGGCTCTCTCGGGACATGGATGCATGAGGGAATATCTGCATCGTTTTGGGCTGCGAGACGATAGTTGCTGTCCATGTGATGGCATCACTGAGCAGACTGTGGAACATCTTTTTATATACTGTCCAATGTTTGATACGCCGAGGTGGGAGCTTGAATGCAAAATAAACACTCGGATTGCTGCGACTAATAACCTAGCTGAGCTCCTGAACTGTAATGATACACGAAGAGAGACTGTTCGATTCATTACAGGGACGGTCAAGCAGGCTAAGGTATTCAATGGTATCTAGCTCATTTTGTTTTTTGTGTCCAACTTTTACAATTTTTATTTTTTATTATTTGTTAATGTAATATTTCTAGAATTATTTTGTTTATTATGATTCTGCTTTATTTTTATTATTCTAAGTCTACGGTGAAAAATGTTGAAGTCAACGGAATATAATTTAAAGATAAATGTATTCGATAAAACCTTGCAAATAACAAAAGCAAGGTACAAATAATTTGCAATTACAAAAAAAATAAAAAAATATTTACAAGTGTTGTACATTTTAAGTTAAATACAGCAAAAATACATACTCGTCATTCAAACATAAATGCCGAGCTTTTTACAAGAAGGAAGTTTGAGAGCAGAAGTTACGATGTCGCATTCGATTGTCAATGTCGAGTGCTTTGGGGCACTCGATATAAAGTCGATTGGTTTTCGATCGACTGCATTCGTATTGGTGGTTCAAGAATGCTGTCACTCGTCGAATTACGGAAGTCGCATACGATTCTAAAGGTCCCCGTTCATTCTACTCATTAATAATTCTTGAAAAAAGAAATATTTTCCTATTTTGCAAAATAGAAAATAAAATGTTATCATTCTGTTTGTATTTGAACGACCTTTAATTGCTTCACCTGCATTTTTTTTCTATTAGATAGTCTTTTTTTATTTCAGGGTACTATTATGCGGAGAAGAAAATGAATGGAGTTTTTCAAGTAGATGCTATAAAATCAGACTTTGACACCACTCGAGAAATCCTTTTAGGATTTAGTATGGGAAAAAATGCCAGGAAAGTCTTTGACATAAAGCATGATGATGAAATGTTGCTTCCACTCAATGGGATCAGGTAAACATATATTAAAATATACTTAGGTATTTATAACATTACAGTCCAAAGGTCAGTCTGGCACTTGGCATTAGGGTGGACCGATATTTTTTTTCCAAATTTTGAAATGAAAAGGGTCTAAACAGTTGCCTTTTGGATTATTCGGAATACAAAAGAATACAAGAAAAAATATTTGATACTACTTTTAGCCCTCAACCAGAGATAGAAGTTTTTGAAAAAGTCAATTTTTTGCACTAAACCGGCCGACATTTCGTATTTAAGTAAGAAAATCAGTCCAATTAAATTTTATAATGTGCATTATATCTTATTCAGTAAGCATCTAAAGGCGTGAGTTGTACTTTGTTTTGTAATAAATAGGTAGCATTGTTTTAATGAGCCATTGTTTTCGTCAATATATACGTCAATAAGGTGCTCAACGGAATCAGTTCTGCAGAGTGTAAACTTTTTGCATTTTGGTAGTTTTAAAACCATACATTAAAATTTGATTTAATTATATCTTTACTAACAAAAAATAATTTTATCAATATAAATAATTAACAAAATATTCAGACAGTTATAAACTTCAAACCTTGGTTTTGGGCCAAAAGTAGTATGGAATATTTAAAAAAAAAAAATTACGTTCAATGTGATTCAAAATGCAACTTTTTAGATTTAGACACTTTGATGTCTGAAAAAATAAAAAACTTCATACATTATCAGCCCTCTCTAATGTGGAAGGAGAAGGGAATGTGGAATTCTAGACATTTACAGCACTTATGACACGTCATTGGCTGATCCGAGGACTTGAGTTTCTGTTGCAGTGTCCACAATCCACATAAAAAAAGGCCAATTACCGGACCAGAAAAGCTGCCCGAAGGAGTTCTCTGTAATATAATAGCCTTCGCTTATTTGTGTTGAAAAAAAGGAATACGGAAGTATATAATATTATGTAGTTCTTTAGAATGAGGAAGAGAAGAAAAATAATTATTTACTAAATGGGATAAAATTGATCGGACATGATCAATTACAAAACTCCTTAAAAGCCTTGAAATTATTTTTGAAAGCTAGCAGATTTAATATTTGGCAGAACCTATAAAATTGCCATGGACAGTAGCAAGAAGCTCTATTCGGTTATTCGTTCAGGCATTGGGTGTGTGACACGCCTTTATTCCTTTCGGATCTGGGCCAAGTTGAGGGCAGCGTTCAATGAGGACTCCGTTGACTCCTTGATTCAGCAAGTCCATTTTGTAGGAGACCATCTTTTTGCTTGCTTACCCTCAACTCCCTGTTGCTACCGGATTTTCGTGACTCTTCTCATTATTCCTTGCGATATGTTCGAAACGGGATATTATTTATTTTCCGCAAGTTCTGGTGGGTCTTTGATTATTGAAAGTTTCTAAAGAAGAGATTCGTTTCTGCATCCAATCCACGAATTGCTCAGCATTCACAGGACCAAATTTCAAACACATCGAGCATGTTTTTTTCCCTATATGTTTCCAGTCTATGCAACGAAATCGAAGAACCCAAGAAGTTTTACCAGATTTTTTTTTGCTCTCCTGAGCTTCTAGTCAGATTGTTCATCGCTTTTAAAATACCATCATCACCAGTGGCGCTACAGCCCGTTATGGGCCCTGGCCTCCTCTAAAATTTGTCTCCATTCGTCCCTGCACACTGCGGCTCTTCTCCAGTTCGTCAGGCCAATCGCTCTAATGTCACTTTCCACATTATCCAGCCATCTTAATTTTGGTCTGCCTCTGCTTCGTCTGCCTTTCGGAGTGGTATAAAGAATATTTTTTGGGGTACGATTATCGTTCATCCTGTGCACATGGCCCAACCATTGTAATCTTGTTTTTATGAATTGTGCAATGTTGGGTTTGCCATACAGTGCCTCTAATTCACGATTAAACCGTCGCCTCTAAACTGCGTTTTGATTGACAGTACCGTCATATTTTTCTTTAAAATACATGTTTTCATCTCTTTTGGTCATAACCCAGCATTCGGCACCATATGCAATGACCGGTCTGAGGAGAGTTTTATAAATTAAATAATAGTCTTAGTTTTTCTAGTAAGAAATTTGAATCCCAGATGTTTAAATAAGCTATAATAACACCTGTTTGCTGCCGATAGCCATGCTCTAATCTCGGTACTATAATTGTTATTATTAGTCATTTCAGTACATAAATATTTAAAGGAATTGACACCGTCTATGTGGTGAGAGTCAATTGCCTGTTGTAGATAGTTTATTTATGACTTTCTTGCAAACATATATTTAGACTTAAATGTATTTATTTTAAGACCCATATCATTTAAATACCATGTGACCTCTTTATTTCTCATTAATCTACTCTTAGGGGTCTAACTATTATTGATAAAATAACTGAAATTCAATTAATATGTTTCCAACTCCTGAAAATGGTACAAAAAGGAACTTTTTTGTACAAAATAAATATACATGGTCGTAAAATTGAACACTTCCAACTTTACTAGATCGAGAAAAAATATTAATGTTAAGAAAAAGAGTTTAACTAAAACAAAAAAGCCAATAGTAATTCCAATCCTGATCAAGGGGTCCGTTTTGCCCATGATTTGGTAGCACTCAATTGAACAAGAAACTTGTCTAATTTTTTTTTGTCAGCTCTGTAAAACCTTCGTGAAGTAGTCAATCACATTATTGTTGATATGTGTTATGGGGTGGCCTTGGTGGTCTTGTAGTAAAACTCTTCTTTTTACTCAGTGTGGTATATTTACAAGATATACAGAGGAACAATAGTAATAAGTGGACAAGTGTCTACAGAACAGGCTAGCTGAAGAATGGCCTATTGGTCTAGGTATGTGGGGGTACCTTGTGGCCAGTAGGTAGGTGTTGTATTGGGAACAATACAACCCTTACTTACACCTCTTACAATATGCATTTATATTTAAGTTGAATATGGCAAAATTTGGGTGTCATTTTTTACCATATTACGTGCTTTGCGGTGGGAGTGAAGATGAATAAGGAAAGTACTAAAGAATAAGAGGAAAAAAATATTATCAAACTGTGACTAATAAAAATGTTCCATTTTACTTTTTTTCTGTTTTAAGGACAATTCTGATGGGGTTTATAGTATATGGACACATAACTATATACGGGATGGATAAATACGAAGGAAGACATAAGATTCATTATACTGATGATGATTTAGCGTCACAAGCATTTCAAAATGGTCCATTTGTAGTAGACACCTTTTATTGTATGAGGTATGTACATTAATCATATAAAAACTTATAATTAGAAATCAAACACTGATTTGAGTCTACTGAAAACTTTATTTTATTTTTACAAATATAAACATATAAAAATAAATACTTCGTGACAATTGTTTCTCCTTATTATGGCATTTTCAAACGAATGTGAAGACTATTTGGATTGAATGTCCTTATAGAGTTATATAATTCAAGTTCTATTCAAGTTATAATTCAATAATCTTATGAACTAGAGCATGTACATTTATCATAATTGAGGGAAAAACCAATGGTTAAGGGTGAGGCTAAGTGTTAAATAGGTAATGGGGAATTTAGGTATTTATATTTGAATTTCAGGGAAAATAAAACAAAGTAAGTATTTATTGACATACAAGTATGTATTGTGAGATAATTAATGCAGCTTTATAGTTTTGTAAATTTAGATAATTGTTGTCGAAAAAATATCAATAATATTATAATAGGTTGCTGTTCATTTTAATTTTAAAACATGATTGAAATATTATGAGGAAATTTATATAAACATAAATGTATTATTATACAATATTTCTATTTTTAAGCATTTCTTATCAAAATATATAAATGCAATTGTAACATGATTCATCAATTAATTACGCGTCATATAAGCGTGTACAAAAAGGAACAAAGTGAAGAATAACAGTATATTTAAATATGTTTAATAGTGGTGAAGATATTAGGTTGGTTTATTATTTATTATTTTAAAATTAGGATTATTTAGATATTTATTAATTTCCAATTGTTCAAGTATATTAAGTTTACGCCCTTTGCTTTCAACGTGTAATGGAATCAATTAATGAACAAGTTTGCTTGCATATATGTTTATATTTGTAAAAATAAAATAAAGTTTTCAGTAGACTCAAATCAGTGTTTGATTTCTAATTATTAGTTTAAATATGGAGTTCTACAAAATAAACACCAAATCAATCAATACATTAATCATCATCAATATTTCCCTTTCCACTTTCAGTGTTGCATAAAATTTTGCATATGTACTCTAATTACAATTGAAAAATACAATTATTTGATTTGCGGTGATTATAATTTACATTTACCGCTTTCAATATCTGTCACTATGTGCACCGCAGTCTTTAACAGTCAATTTGTCGGTCACCATCAATTTAATTTTTCAAATCGTTAGAATTATATGGCATGTTGGTTTATTAGCTTGGTAGTGGACCATGAGAACAAAGTCTGGTCGAAATTGGTTTTACAAAAAATGCAACATTTCAGTGTAAAACAAACTTCTAAATAAATATTTTATATCGACCCTGCTAGGAATCAAAACTTAGACGCTAAGCATGGTAGGCAAACGCGCCAACTGCTACATTTCAACAAAGGCTTATCCCCACTTGATTAACTTTTTAAGACTTTTTACATGAACGGTTTTGGTTCCATTTTACACAGAATTCGATTTATTATTCCATATGGACACGGAGTTCATAAATGTTTTTTTTTTCATTTGTCAGCAGAACTTTAATTAAAGATTTGATTTGATTTAAAAAAAAAAGATCTATTCATTTTTCAAAACACAATATATATAAAAAACAAGTGTCCCAAATCAAATCCTTGAGGGACTCCTGACACCATTTAAAATAAAATGCGAGCAACATTGGGTAAGGGTAAACCATGTTTTATTTCAGTATGGTTACTAATAGAAAGCGTTTCTTCTTTTGAAGGTCATTACTAAAAACAACTTAAAAAATAACCCACGCCGCGCAAGCGCCACCGACGTCTTAAAATTAAATTTATTCAGAAATCGAATTTAAGATCATTGTGAATGTTTTAAATCAATCGATATTCTATGGAATTAGAATTAATTATTGCTTCAATAAAACAACAGTGATCTCGTTATATCATTTTAACCACAATGACGAGGATATTTTAATTGCTGTTAGGTATACCGAATTAAAATAAACAATTTGATAGCAGATTTGAACAACATTTTCATGATATTGTTTAAAAATTAGTAGATTTGTTGAAAATGTGAATCGAACTCTTTATGGTAATTCTGTTAACTAGAATATCTGTTTTTTTGTCGGTATTTATTCTAATTTTTACTCTTAGAAGTGGAGCTCAGTGCTATGCAAGCTCCTGACGTCACTGCGACCTGTGAATATCTATAGTGACGGGTCTCTGTGAATAGTTCTCGCTCTCCATGCCCCGGTCTATAAAAAATCTGGCTACTATGCGGAAAGCGAGAGTTTACGCCCTGTTAAAACTCCCCGTCCAAGCCCAGATCCGTAAAGTATCGGGCTATTAGGCAGGGAGCAAGCTCTGTAACATCCTCAGGTTTGATCAGTGGGCCCCCTGAGGATAAGGCTCCTTTTATAATGCAAATCATCACACTCAAATAGGATATGTTGAGGTGTTTCCTCTTCTGCGCTGCAGAACCTACATCTAGAAGTATTTGTTCAATCTGCAGTACCCTGTAAGGGCTCTAGTGATAACCTTCACTTGATTTTTTCTGATCTTATTTGTTACAATTTATGTTAAAATTTTGAAACGTTAGTTATGTGTTTATTATTACAACTATCATTTTATGATATTCTTGTATGTTTACATATTTTTTATGTTTGTGTATATACTCTTATGTTTTTGTGCTCATTTTTTGTGACCAAAAGAACTTAAATTTAACGCACATTGTAACAAGAGCAAAATAAGAGAGTGGCTACTCGATCAAGAGTTTATATATGAATAGTAGTTTAGGTGTAAATATTTTATTTTTTCATATATTTTCTTGTATTTAAAAAATAAATTTATATATTTTTATTTGTACAAACATGTTTATTCTGATCTTTCCGGCTGTTAATTTTTATAGGTTATTCATTGTTTTTATAAATGTAAATAATATTATTAAGTCAGTATAAATATAATCTTCACCAACAAGCTACAAAAAGTGGCTTAGTGGGATTTTAGTTTCAGTAAAAATATAACAAGTGAAATTTTTTTAAATTGTAAAAATGTATAATTATGCTATTAAATCAAATAAAAAAAAAAAATAAAGAATGTGATTTGTAAAAAAAATTTTTGGACGATATCACCGTGTCTTGGTAGAAGACCATCAGAAGAAATTAGGGCCCTTGGTATTTAATACATTCCTAAATTCACAATCTGCTTTTTCCTGTGTTTTAATTTTATACTGATGTTATTTATTGATTAGATAATAATACACATTTTTTTTTCAGTGGTTTTCTACTCGGATACACATTTTTCAAAAATCCAAAAAACCAAAATAATTGCACGCCTCTACACGAAACTATCAAAGAATTCTTGAATGGAGTGTATAAAAGAATCAAAAGGTATGTATGCCTACAGTGAAATATTAAAAAAATACAACTTGGTAATTAAGGATATAATTTTAACGTAGTTATGCAGAAAGTAGCTAGTCCACAATTTTGGAAAATGCGATATTATTGTTATCGGGTACAGTAAAGTCAATTCTATGTCCTGTTAAGAACAGAAGGACCGTCCACAATTTTGGAAAATGCGATATTATTGTTATCGGGTACAGTCCATCACAAAAACGGCATTTCTCAATTTGCAGAAAACACCCACAGCACTATAAAAATCTTAACGAATTAAAAAAATATTAAAACTGGTCAAATACATAATTAAATTCTTGTTCATGATATGAAAAAAAAACTAGTATATTCATTGTTTATCATTTGTTAAAGTCAAAAACATTCCAACTGTTGTGTAGATTTGTTTATTCAGTCATTTCACAAAGGTGCTATTATCTCAGTTTCACTTTTCTATGGCTGGCTGCTTTCTGCATAACTATGTTAATTTGATTTTAATTGTAGAAATTTTAAAAGGATCACAGTAGTTGAATTGGCTAGCCTTATTGTATTTGAACATCCTGGGGTAAGGGAAATTATTTTATTAATAATATCTTATAATTGCTTTATTACTCTTTATTTTATTCGTTTTGACCATTACTATGAGCAATATTTTTGGTGTATAGTATTAAGGGCATTCACACAATTGGGACATGCAAGCCATAGTTTGTGCTGTGTTGATCGAGGAACAGCACATTATTATTTCGCAACCGGCGGATCGGAACATTGAATGCCACCTGTTCCAGTAACGATGGTACATCAATTAAGACATTCAGCAAATTAAACATAAATATGGAGTCAATGTTATTTCTACGTTTTTGTAGACTTGAGATTTTTAACATTGACTCCATTTCTCCGTAAGTGTAGTCTCCCCTATCGAGGCCAATCATCCATGCTACTTTTCTTAGCAAACGATGTTGCACCGATTCGATATGATTTATCCGGCCTGCATAGAAGGGAGACCAGATCACGGATGCATATTCTAAAAGAGGACGAACAAGTGAGCAATATAATGTTTTAACCGTGAACATATTATGATAAACATGATATGATAACCAGCGACTAGCAACACTGGAGACGCTCATCGGTTGCCAACACCGACTTTGACATTTTCGACGTAACTCCGAACGATCGCTCCGTTTGCTTGCCTGATTTTTTGCGGATCGATCCTACAGACCACACGGCCCTTTTTCCGGTGTTTATCCATTTGAGAATAAATATTTTGTAACGTAATCCATGTTTATCTTAGCGATCTTCACTCATTTTTGAATAGTATGTACCCAAGTATAGTATAATAATAGTCCAGTGTACACATACACAAAAAAAACCCATAATGCACCTACTTGTGTATGTATTCAATAAAGTAAGATCAGGCAATTAAATTGGCTTATTTTTCTTCCCAGGTTGACTCCAGTATACGTGTACATGCTGATCGTCTCCCACACTGCCGGAGAGTGGGTTTACCGTTCTTCCGCCCTCTGGAACAGAGAAAGGCTGGACCAGTTTTGCTCAAAGTATTGGTGGACGAATGTTCTGTACGTCAACAACATCGTACCGGGAGTTTCCATTACGTGTATGTCGTGGGGTTATTACTTGTCCAATGATATGCAGTTCTTCATTGTGGCGAGTTTTTTACTGTACCTGTCTAAATAGTGAGTTAATATGATAATAATGTTTTTTATTTAACTTTTTAAGCGTAATTAATATCTGTGGATATAAAATATGATATATTCACTTCTTATTGATGTTATTTTTATTTGAGCAAAAAATAGGGCCTTTCCACGTTTTATCATATATTTTATTTTTACAAGACCAAAAAATTGGGTCTTCTCATGTTTTATCATTGGCGTTATTTTTAAATGATAAAAAAAACGGTCTTTTTTTTATAAAAGTTTTATTTATTTTAACAAATCAGTAACATACATAATTGTATTTATGTTCCCGCATTTTTAAAATTATTTATGTTATTTTTAAACGAGCAAAAAATATGATATTTTTCCTTTTTATTGATATTATGTTTATATTAGAAAATAATAATTTTTTTAAAATGTTTTAGTTACTTTAAAACATCGGCATTAATAACACTCGGAATGTGTGTGGCATCAGGAATATACACTGCTTATATAGTGCAAGTTATGGACTACCGACCTTAGTAAGTATATTTCTAATTAAATCATAACAATCTAAACAAATAAATTATGACCACTTCTCTTGCAAAGATACTAAAGATAGTGAACAATCATTATAATTATAGCATATGAGCAATTATATTTAGGATTAATGTGCGTACATAACAAAGATTTATTTTTATAATAAATGAATGGTAAATAACTCCCGTTTACATACAAAATACGCACTAATTATAACATTTAATTATAATGAATCTAATATTTAGTTTAGTTTAATATTTAGTCAGTGAACAAATTTGACAAAAGCATAGTTATATTCAGATTCCACCAAACATATAGGTACATCTACTTTTGGGTTAAGAAATGGGTGTCTCAAGGGAGCCTCATATTAAAAAAAATGTTTTTTTGTTTATTTCAAAATACAAAAATGTACAAAACATAATTGTATTCCTATGAGTTAGCAAACTCATTCCAAGATAGATACAATTAAAGATTATCAGATAAAAATACATTTAGTCGAACATAATTAAAACAAAAATAAACAAATCTCGGAAACCTTTTCAAAAACAAATTATCGCTTATTATTAGACATTAACTTACATATGTCAAGGGTTATCGAGAAATAATTTAAGGAAATGATATTTTAGTGGGATTTGATTTCTATTCGTAGACTGGTAAGAAATTGATTTAAAGTGAATAGGCAGGAGGTTATATTGAGTAGAGGCAATGTAGAGGAGTGATCTTAATCCGAATTTAGAGGAGTGTACAGGGGGTAAATGTAGACAGTTATGAGATCGTGTGCGATGGTTATGTATATCACTGTTGAATGTTAGCGCTGAATTTGAGTTTAATTTATGTTGCAATATTTGTAAAAAAGTGTTATTTCATATGAAGGTAAAGTACTAAACGGAATTCTTTTTGTATCAGAATATATTTATTTTACGTTTTTATCTCTTGGAAAACGAAATACATTTCTTATTGCTCTATTATCTAGAACCTGTATTTCCGCAATCCTCTTTTTCGTCGCAAATCCCCAGACACAGGTAAGATAGAATAGATGAGAGTGAAACTTGGCAAAATATACGGCATGTATAACATGTGGTGGCCGATATTTGCGTTCTTGTCTTTTCGAGAATGCGTGCAAAGATTGGTAAATTATATTTTTAAAAAGGAGCCAAATGTCTCAGGGTATGAACGACAGAAAACATATTTTGTGCGGTTCTTTCCCATCAGAGGGAAGTAGTGTTGCCTTTCTAACCCTTGAAATGAAGTAGTTTATAACTTTTAAATAAGTAGTGTTAATTGCATTACTATGGAATTAATCTTTTGTTGACTTGGATAAAGGGCGTCGGTAGTATAAGTTAAAAATAATGATAATAATAAACGAAACGGACGTTTTCAAATTTAAAGGAAATAAGATAGTGAAAAAGGTTTTTTTTAGACCTAATGAAGCTTTGCCGAAACCAGTTAAGGGTTACTACAAAAGCTCTTACAGGGCACTGCGGACTAAATAAACACCTTGCAAGAATGAATCTTTCTAAAACGTCTAGATATACGTTCTGCAGTGTAGACGATTAAACATCTCTACACATTCTATGTAAATGTGATGCTTAATATCACAAAAGAAGCCTCTTTTTCGAGGGATCGTTGATTTGACCTGAGGATGTTAGAGGACCGCCCGATAGTTTGAAGATCAAGGTTTGGAGAGGGAGATTGCGCAATATGACAACATTCGCCCTTCATTTTGTAGCCGAGCTCTTCAAAGACCTAGGATTGGAGAATGATAACTAATTTAATAGATTTTGAGGGTGAGAAAACTACCGGGGACCCATCACAATAGATTTACATAGGTCTCAGTGGTCCCATAAGCCTATAGTATAGTACTGACTCCCATTTTTGAGAATAAAAATAAGATTACTTAGTTTTAGGGGAAAATATAATTTAAAAATGTATAATTATATGGATGGTATGTGGATGACATTTTGGTCATTTTTTAGGTTTATTAAGAATTTTTACTACCCATTACAATTCAACTCTGTAAATGAATAGTAAAAGTAGGGAAAAAACTTTTTTTTTCTAAAATTAATTAAATTATAAAAAATAAGCGAACGTATATAACAATTGTTTCATTTTGGTATCAGCAAAAATAATAATAAGAATGCATCTTTTTCCAGAATCCTAAATTATTATAACAATTATTTTCCTGAAATCGATATATATATATACATCCTCACTCTAAACACCTACATATAAAGATAATGTCCTAGCCTGAATTACAAATGATAATTATAATTTAATCTTACTCTACCTATTTAAAATTACAACAGAGATGAAGAACATTTAAGAGAAGGTAATATAGAAGTCTAGGCATCTACCAGGCTTATGACCTGTCATTGGCTGGTTTAAGTGCCCACTTTACACTCTGTGTAACATTCACCATTTTGCCCATATTGAACATCTATATTCCTTCAGTTCTTTCATCTGTTGATGTTTGTAACCTATTTACTAGAAATGCCCCTTTTTTATGCTATCATGTTGTATTTATTTTCTATTATTTATTTATTTTAATGATGTAATGAAGGAAGGCTGACCTGGGGTCATTCCGTGTGGATCCGCAGGCGAAAAGATTTTTGAAGACCGAGTAAACAAAAATACTTTTTCTTAACAATTCTTTTTTTTATTATTAGATATTGTTTTATTTTAGTTTTTTTATAAGTGGAATGATACGGAGTGGCTTTACAGAAACTTTTTTTTTCTTTTTTTATGTCATTCTATTAGGTTATAGGTATACCAAAAACTATAATTGACCTTTAATTATGGTTTATTTCTAAACATTTAATTTTTTTAAAAATGGCTGTAGTTTTTGTTTTAAAAATAAAAATAAACAATTTGAATTTGTAGTTACCACACCGTTTTCGAAACATCGGATACCTTCTACAGTCCCCCATGGATGAGAATACCCCCATACCTTATAGGGGTAGTAAGCTCCTATCTCTATTTTCACCATAGAGATAAGTTACCCAAAAACAAGGTAAGCAAAACAAATACTTAATTTTTTGTATTTTATTCGGTCAATGTACAAAATATATATTTTTAAATTATTTTTCCTCTGTAAAACATGATGAACACTGTTATAATAATGGTTTAGGTATTTATTTGTATTTATTTTATTTATTTATTTATTCACACTCTTTATCAAAATACAATTCCATATTCACTTTGCCCAGCTCACAAGGGTACATACCCCGTTCCAAGCTAGGCAATTAAATTTTTATATATTATAATAGTTAACAAATTAATATAGAGCACAGACAAACAAAATATAAACTTATTCGGATACACATTTTGATTCATATACATACAGACATACACATATATACACACATGTATATATAAATATACACATATATACACATGTACATACACACACACGTACATACACACATGCGCATACACATACATACATTCATAAAAACATAGACAATTTATTTATGCGAAACTTCATGGTTGTCATCTATAAATATATATTTTTTAAATTATTCCTTATTTTTTATATTTTATTTTTGACATCCAGTAAGGTTCTCCAATCCGTGGCATGCATTAACTTTTCTGACTCCCTACGACCAATGTCATGAAAGAGCGAGGTCAACACTCCCGTCTTTCCACGATTCTGGCAAAAGGTTATGGACCTTTTTGCCTACGTTATAGTGTTGTCTCGATGCCAGAACAGTGTTGACCCCTTCACTAAGTATCAGATCCCTATAAGAGTATCTTGTATTATGGTTGTGGTTGACGCTTGGGTAAATGTCTCTCTTTATGTGTGTAACCACTACCGTTCTCAATATATACTGTTGAATAATATTCAGTACTCTGAATTCTTTGAAGAGCAAGTCACTTGGATAGCGAAATGTTTTTTTTAAAATGACTCGGATTAAAGATTTCTGTGCAATTGCTACAGGTTCAAGGGCGGTTTTTGTATGTGGTATTTATTACGCATTTATATTTCTTTATGTTTTTATTTACGCTCGTAGTTAAAAAATACATCTAATAAGTTTATGGACCGATATTTCTATGTGTATCTTAAATAATAAAATTAAAATAAATTGTATTTAGTTTTGACTATAAAATTTTCACCTGTCCCAGGGTTTTGTCGTGATTTACCCGTCAGACTGGTTTCGACTAAAATTCATAATAAGAACGTGGTCAAAACCGATTCGTATTTTAAAATTATAAATACCTGCATATTAACACCACAAAAGGAAATATCACATACTATGAACCGATAATACTACCGATAAAAAAACATAAAACTGATTAAGAATAATTGATTGTATTTTTAAAGTCAATATGGATATTGTGGAGAATTGTTTTCATACACAAATGTAAAAAAGATATTTAATAAAAATACATTGCTAGAAAAACGCGTAGTGTTCTGCCTTGATTGTTATGACGTCAAGATTTGTGATAATGTTCCAAACAAATTTTAATGGTCAGGAACAAATAAACATGAATCGTGACGTATTAGGGGCGTGGCCAATGAATTCAAAATTACAAATTCAAACAAAAGTAGTTTTCATGCTACTAATAATTAGCAATTTTTTTCCGCATTGCATTTCCTAGGCCTTCTTTACTTTAAAAATGTAAAAATAAGATATTTACCTATAATCATTCTGCCCATGTTTGAATAAACACGTATTTTAAATTCTTACTTTTATAGATTATAAAAATTTTCGATTGAAAATGCTTAAACTTAATTACGATACTTTGAATTATCATATCATTTTTTTTTGTCAATGTACGAGCTTGGGGGTCATAGTCCACTGATCGATGACACACACACTTGATATGATTTCATCTAAAATATAGAGACAAATGAAGCGAGTCATCATTTTATATAAGTTACAATACATTATGTTCTGCAAAACCAACATTATTGTACACAAGACGTTCTTTCACATAAGAGCAACGTCCCGGAGTGCGTTAACTACTTTCCTACCATGGAGACATGAAGAATAAAAGAACGGGGCCTATAAAAAGACCACAGGGTGTGGTAACGTCAGTCAGCCCTAAGAATCAGCCCAGTCAGTTTAACGCAGCCACTCAGTACCGGCATGTAGTTCAAGAGCAGTCAAGTCCACTCTTCAACTCCTTATCGCTGTCAAAAAAGCAAAACGATCAACATCTACAATGTGTAAAAAAAATATTTCTCCAGGACCATAATTCAGTGAGAAAATACAGGAATGCTGTATGAAAATACACAATTCCTCTTTCTTCTCTAACTCGTATAGTGTCCATGCGGCTCGACTGTGGAATCATCTCCCATCCGCCATCAAAGATGTTACTACATTATCTCTGTTTAAATCACGTCTGAAGAAACATCTCCTTTCTCTTCCTTAATCTCTCCTCCTTTCCTTTTTCCTCTTTCCTCTTTCCTCTTTTTTCCTTTTTCCCATTGAGTAATAGTTTCGATTTAAGGTAATTTATAAACAAATACGTTTATTTCTATTTTTATATATCTTTAAATTTTTAATCTTTTTTTTCTATTGAATATGTTCTGTAACTTGAATAATAAAAATAAAACTTTTATTTTATTGGTTGGTTGGAAGAAATTGCCATTTGGCAATAAGCCCGCCAATGTACAAATAACATTATGTACAAAAAGTTAAATAAATAAAAAATAAAAAAATATGAAGAAAGGCGGAGCTAAGGGACGCGCGATTGACGCAGGAAGAGGCGAGTGTGCTGGCTGGCGATAGAGTCTCCTGAGGTGTATTCTGAATCTTCGTTACCCCCTAGAGAGTGGTTAATTTGGGGATTTTTATTGAGCACTGGCTGAATACACATATAATTTACCCAGTGCCTGGCCCATTTTTGTGAAATTTCCTGCTTTGTGAAGGGTTTCTTAAAAGTGACATAATTATAAAAATATTTAATTAAATCAATTGAAACTTCTCATATTTATTTAAAACAATTCGAAACATTTTTTTATGATAGTTTTACCAACATTGGCATATGGAGAGCCACATTGCAATGTTCGCATATGTACAGGGTTTCACTCCTTTTTTTGCGCTTTGTATCCCAGAGCCGTGTAAACTCTTGATTTTAATAACCACGCGTTGTGTCCTAATCCCGTGTTTTTACGTAGTTTACTAGCAGCAAAACATATTAATAAAAGTCACTAGATGTCAATAAAAAGCACTTTTTTAGACAGCTGGTGAACCACGTGAAAACACGGGGCAAAGACACAACGCGTGGTTATATAATCACGTGTTTACACGGCTCCGGGATACAACGTGTTAGTACGACGACAATTTGCTTCATATAATGGTTACACTGACGATTTAACGTCAAATGTTGTGTTGGAAGGATCAGAAGATTTATTGATAAGGACTCTTGCAAAACTATTTACAAAGCAATTATTGAACCACACGTGAACTACTGTAGTAGCATTTTATTTTTATCAAACAAAGAAAACATAGGTAAACTAACTGTATTACAAAATAAAGCCTTTAGAATCATTTTGAAAAAAAACAGATACACGAGGGTAAAGTCGATGGTAAATGAAATGAAATTATTAACATATAAACAAAGAATATTTTACAATACAATGATATTTGTTCATAAAATTATAAACTCTAATAAAAAAACAGAATTTTGGAAAAAAATTGATCGGAACCAGCATGAACACGATCACAATACTAGAGAAAAGAACAAAATTAGACTTCCATTTAGGAAAAAGGCAAAGTCGCAAAATTCAATTTTATTTAAAGCAATTAAAAGTATTACGAAATGGAAAAAAATATTTATGAAGAAAAAAACATATCAAAATTTAAAATAATGGTCAAGACATATGTGATAAACAATTTATAAATTAAATATATTTGTAATGTTATTATTAGAACACACATAACAATATGTATGATATGTGTGCCCTACTTTAAGATTTAAATA
Source organism: Micrasema longulum (assembly GCF_059751315.1). NCBI lineage: Eukaryota > Metazoa > Arthropoda > Insecta > Trichoptera > Brachycentridae > Micrasema > Micrasema longulum. The sequence goes on from NW_028278808.1 coordinate 118,286, forward strand.
AATAAATAAACTGTTTAAAAACGGAAAAAAACGAGCACTGTTTTGTCAATTCAACCTAATTAAGTGTTTTGGGTAATGCTCAAGGTCGCAATAATGTTTTAATGAAAATCATCATGTTTGATTGCACGTGTTCATATTTATTTGACGTTTCATCATAAGTGAGGCCAGATATGAAGCAAAGTGTAAACGCGTGAAAAACATAAAAAAATCATAAATTGACAACTCTGTAGGGGGTAGAAAAGATTCATAATACCACCCGCGATGGCGTCTTGTGATTTCCACGTGCTCTACTTTAAGGCGGATGTGGAAAAAGAAAAGAGAATAACAAAAGGTTTGGGGTCGAAGAACTAAGCGTATATTTATTCTAGTCATTAAAAACAACTATGTATATATTTAATTAGTATGTAAATAAATTAGCAATAAAAACAATAATACAGAAACACAATACCAAACATTCTTTGGCAAGAAAGCATGGGACGTAGTACATTTTTTATATAATGATTTGCCATTAAAACTATTATCGTTATCCCTTTCACGCCGAGTGTATATTCACATATACACGACATTTAAGATTTATTTACGCATGGATCTAGCGAAATTAAATAGCGATGTTTTTATTTTTTTATAACGGTATTCTTTAGTTTTTTTGAGTTCAGTTCAGTGCCGAAATTTGGAGTTTATTTGTAAAAAAATAATAATACATGCTTGCCGTACAAAATAATTTTTTGACGTGTAAAAATGTCAAGAAAATATTCCTTGCAGCTTTACTAGATATGAAAAACCAATCGTTTTAATGCTACGTATATTATAATAACATACTGTTATAAAAAGGGAAGTAATTACAAAAATAAGATACTTTTCATTACATTTAATTAAAAAATATATTTGATATAATTAAAAACAAAGATACCAATACCAAATATAACAATAAGTACGTCTTTATCTTTTTCCGCTTATGCTGATAATTGAAATTACACAGAAAAGTTGTTTTTTATTATTCGAATGATGAAGTTATAGTTTATTTTTTTATTTTTTGTGTTTATTAATAAAAAGACTATCAAACTAACAAAAATAGATAAATATTTTTATGTATTGTAATACCACAGCTACGATTGCTTAAAGTTTTGTATTTTCTTAAATTATTCTGGGTATGACGTCACTTCTTTCCAGTGACTTTTCCTGATTTCCCGGAAGCCGGAAATCTATCACAACACTCTTTCATCAATCGATTTAAAAGAACTTGTGAAATTATTTAAATGAGTTCATTTTTATTAATTATTTCGTACATTTTACACAAACTTGAAACCTTAAAACCAAAAAAGAAAGAAAAATAATTGCAATCAGTGAAGAATTCACTTTTCTCTTTTCTCAATCCAATGAAGTGCATATTATGTGCTTCTGGATTACCTTCTTTCGGCACAAAGATGCTAAGGCTACCAGATACAGAGAGCTTCATCGGGCAGTTTTTCTCATTTTTGTACTTGTTTAATAATTTGGAGCACTTCACTTGTTAGATGTTCGATTGGAACTAAAATTATGATGTCGTTTTCCAGCACTCGCACGTATAATAATTGATACGCAGAGGCAGGGGCGAATCGTCAAAATAAGCGATTATGCACAGCTTACCATTATATTTGACCTTCGATAAAAATGTTTTATTTCAAATACGTTTATGCGAAAATAAATTAAATAATTTTTATTTATTATAAATCACTACCACAATTTAAATCTTCGTTCGAAAAAAAATCTATGAAGTGCACCCAGCGTCCAGTGCGTTCTCAGTGAACGATGAAACTATCCGATTACCTCAGCTTATTCTTCCATATAAAAAAGTACACAATATTTTACATCTTTAATCCCAGTCAGCCTTTTTGGTGCTAAAACAAGCTTGCAGATTACAAATATTATTTAATGATTCTCTTTTTCGAAACTAGTATTTATTTATTTATTTATTTATTCACACTCTTTATCAAAATACAATTCCATATTCACTTTCTTTATTTCGGAAGGACGCTTTTTCTTTGATAGGATACCGTTGACATATGACGTGTGGCGTTTGCAGTGACGTTTTATGACATAATTCATTTAAAAGGAATCGACCAGTGCTCAGTGTTGACAGTTACTGCTGAATGTCATTGTGTTATTTGTTAATAAACTTTTGTAAAAGTTTTATATTGGACTAGTGTAGAATTAAGCTACGTATATCGCGTAGTTAAAAATAACTTCTTTTTTAGTTAGTTTCTATAGAACCACTAAAAAAATTACATTTATAACTATCCGCTCTAGCTCGCGACAACGCTAGTGCCCTCGGAAAATGGAAAAGACGGGTAGATGTAGATATGTAGATATAGATTTGGTTGAGGATTGGTCCGAACACATATATTATAAGGTAACATTCGATCACTTCTTCACAATATTTTCAATAAACCCACTTCACCTGTTTATCTGAGAGAGCTTTTCCAACCTTTATCACAACACGGACTACCTCTTCGTTCTGGTAAAGAGAGAACCCTTCTAATACCCTCTTATCGCCCTAATTTTCTTGCCTTCTCTTTCACAGTTGTAGCCGCTCGATTGTGGAATGATCTACCCACTTATGTTAGAGACGCCCCTTCTTTATTTACATTTAAGTCAATATTGAAATGTCACTACCTTAATATTTAAGTTGTTCCTTTATCAATTAACAAATTACAACAGGGATGGTGAATACCTTAAATGAGGGAATATGGAAGTCTAGGCATTTACAGGGCTTATGACCTGTCATTGGCTGGTTTAAGTGGCCACTTTACACACACTGTAACATTCACCATTTTACCTATATTTGAACATCCATATTTCTTCAATTATTCCATTTGTTGATTTTAGTGAAGTTAAAGAGCTGAAACCTTTATTGTTGTGAAGAGATTCATCTGACTGAATTATTTCACATACTAGGCAACGCCTGAAAACAATTTTTCCATTTTTAAACTTCTTTTTGGACCAGTTGGTTTCATTACAATATTTGAATCTGTCCAAATGCTCGTAGACAAAAGACTGGATTTCCAATTTGAATTTGACTTGATTTGAAATTCAGTCTTTTGTCGACGAACATTTGTACAAACTCAAATATTGTAATGTTCCTTTATCCTTCTTCTTTCCTTTCCATCCCCTCTCCTCTCTTCATAGTATTTTAAATCCGAATTTTTAGAAAAAAATCGGTTAGTTATATTGAATACAAGATATTTTTTTAATTCAGGTTTGAAAGGGTAAACGAATATCGTTTGTGTTTTTTGTTACCTTGGCCTAGTATCCGCTGGAGTTCACCGGACAAAAGCAGCCAACAGTTTCGTTTCGTTTTTAAATCATCAGCTCCTAATTGGCTATGTAGTTTACCGTTCGTTCGTTGGTTGGCTTCTATGTAAAAGAACTACTGTTTAAGAGGAGAGTTGGTGTCTGCGACTATTGATAAATATGTATTATAGCACCCGCTTTTTCCCTATATATTCCCTAAAATTTATGTTTTTTTCTTCGCTAGTAATATTATCTATTTTTACTTTGTTGTTTTAATTATGTTCTACCACATAAATAGCTTTTAAACCAATTTAGTAAATTACCTTGTAAACCTAAATTTGACAGACGTTTCAACATAATTTTATGCGATATCGTGTCGAAAGCTTTTGCTAAGTCTGAAAAAATTGAAAGACATTTCTTGCCGGAGCCTACATATTTAGAAATTAGATCAGTTACACCAGAGATTGCCGTATCTGTAATAGTTAAATTGTATTAAATAGTTGTAATTAATTGACGTTTATAAGTGATTCGATGAACCCCATGTAAAGAAATTAAATAAATAATATTTTTTCCTTTTCAGATCTTCCCAAGATGTGGTTGGTTGCTGTATTTAGTCTGTACTGGCTGGCCATTGTTTAGTTTGCCTACAAGAAACATCAGTATAGAGTTTAGTATGTTGTATTTGTCAACATCGAGAGTTTTGTGGTCAATCGGGTCGGTTTGGCTCATGGTCTCCTGCCTAACTGATAATGCTGGTAATTTTTTTAAAGACATATTTTAAATTCGACGTTTTGCGTATATTTATTTTTGTCTGTGTCCAGGAGGGCTAAGAATAGAACTAAACCCCCGGACAAGAGTTTTCTAATTTAAAGCTCTCCCTAAAAATTCCGAAAAGGGAAACGAAATAAAAAATATGAAAAAAATATATTAACTTTCCACATCCATATTCTTTTTATTTTAAATACGCTTAATGTTGTCAAAATGCAGTCTCAGGCAAATTTACTCGTTTGATATAACTTTGTACAAACTGCGCAAAAGTATCGATTGTCACTGTATATCTTAATAACTTATATTTTCATATTTTATTTTATTTTTATTTATTAATTCATATTTTTTGCTTATAAACTATAACTAATAATAAAAATAATGTGACCTCACTGGGGTTTCCCGTGCCGTAGACACTTAACAATATACTTTTTTTTAAAATTACATTTGAGAATAAACAAAAAAGACTAACTTAAAAAAAACGAAGATAATTAACAAATATTCAGACAGTTTTAAAAACAAGATATTTATGTACATCTATATAATTTATATTACCAAACGCACAATGAAAATAACAAAAACCTAACATAAGGTGTACACTTGTGGAGCAGTTGATTCAACATTGGTATGGGCGAATGAAACAATCTATTTTACTTCTACCTAGCTCCACTACCCATTTTTTTAGGCTTTTTAAACATTTTCTTGTTACTAATTGTTTTAATAGATAGTGGAAGTCGGTTATAAATTTTAATTGAATAATACTCAAAATCTCTTGTTCGAAAGTGGTTTTAGTTTGTATTTGTTTAAGTTATCTATGTGTTGAGGATTTAGTGATTATATTATTAGTATGTGATGTATTTGTCTATTCATTTGTCTATTCATTTTTTCACCACAACAAGCTAGGAGGCCTAATTACAGTGGTGAATTACATCACAGAACACCCAAGCTTGAGAAAAATTATATTTTAATTTTTGAGTTCTCACCGGGAATCGAACCCGGAACCTTTCTGGTATTGTGGGGGTAATGTCTTTCATTTAAGTAAGAGTAGTTTTTGAATCTTCAAGTGAGTATTGTTTTAGCGTACAATTGTTTTGGTGTCATAAGTTGTGATTTATGGAATATTTTTTCAGTAGATGTCTGTATCAGGACTCTGAGTATATAAGTTATAAATTAAAAATGTTTGGTACACTAACACTTTTTTTTTCTACCAATTAGCGCTTTCACCTCTAATAGGCATCTAACTATTTCCTTTAATTTTCCAGGAAATTTGGGCAAAATTCTATCTAAAGACATTTGGATTCCGTTGGCTCGCCTAACATATTGCGTGTACCTCATCAATCCATTGTTAGTCATTATATTTACTTCTATGAGAGACAAAAATATGTATTATGATGAAAAAGGGGTGGTAAGTAAAAAAAACAAACTTTTTATGATATAACGGATAAGCTACGAAGAAGTAAAAGAACGGACGCCGCAAATGAGTAGCAGTTAACTTATTAAAGACTAGAAAAATACTCTTAAAACCTGCAGAACAAAAACTATCCGCTGTTTTTGGGAATAAAGAAAACACTAGGGGTTATTGAAAAGAATTAGTCGTATAAAAAACAGTTTTATGTTTTTGATAATTTTTTAATTTTTTATTTATTTTAAATTTCATTGATTAACCCTTACGGGCTACATACATTTAACAAAATATTTTTACTTTTAAAATTTACATTCTACTGTAAATGATAATGTTTTCAACATTTTTTGTAAAGGTTGTATTAGTCTTTTGTTTAGTTTTGTCTTATAGTTTATTGTATAGTTTTTTTTTTAGTTTCAGTGCTGCAGAGCAGCGTTTATTTTATAATTAAAAAATACACATAAGAATTTGTTTCCCACTAAGTGTAAAGACTTTTCGGTTGGACACATTTTTTTTATGACAGGTTTATATTACATTTATTTTAAATATATTGTACAAATTAATTTATAAAAGGCACTAAAAAGTATCTAGAAGATATTTTTTCAGGTCTTTTATTTTCATTTGAAGATCTTTCATGTTAATGATGGTTTGTGGGAGATCATTGAACAATCTTGGAACAACGCAATTTAATGTTCTTTTCCGAAGTAATTCGTAATTCGAGGAACAAACAGAGAGCCCTTAGTTTCTAATCTAGTATTGTGAGTGTGGGAAACTCTTTTTTTATATTCCGGATCAACAAAGTGATCTACAATCAATTTATAGTCACAAAGTTGTTTTACCGGCAGGACATTACGGAATTTTAAATATACACCTTCGCCTATATGTTTCGCCTCACGGATTATGCTATCCGGTACAATCCCCCTCAACAGTCTCACCTGAATATCATAAATTTTACCCAGATGAGACTGGAAGGTGAGACCCCAGGCCCAGACACGCACTCCGTAAGATATAATGGATTCAATGAGCGAGGTATATATGTCTCGACCGTTCTTGTCTCGTTTTAGAAGGTTGCATATGATATTTTTCTGATATTCTCGTATTGTGTCCATGTTTACTACAGTTTTTTTCAAGTTTTAGTTCTTCGTCTACAATTACATCAGTGGCTAATTTATGAATAAATTTTAGGGATCCTAGTTAAAAGAGTTCAGTTACATTTAATTGCTTTTGAAAAGTTCTTCAGTTTCTGTTAGATAGGGTAGGTTATATACCAACTTTAATATTTTATTTTGCTGTCTTTGTAGTCTGTTTATGTTATTTTGATTTCCTGTTCCCCATAGTAGTTGCATATAACATATTTTAGTTTTAACATAGGCTTTGTACAATATATTTTTTTCCGTTTTTAGAACAAAATTTTTTATTAAAAAAAAAGACTCGATAATGCAACTTTGCTAATTACATTGTTGATATGAATTATCCATGTCAAATGGAAAGCAATGATTCATAAAAAAGGTATTTTTTTTAGTTTTGAAACTTTGTACGCGGTCTAGGTATTAAATTTAGAATTTTATAAAATGTCATACTTAACTCAAATTTAGAAAAATCTATTTCAAGGATCATCATGGATCCATATCCGCTCCTTGTCTAGCTGAAGCATATGGTATCCACAAAGCCAAAGACCGCCAACTTCTATGCGTCCTCCCAAGTCAGGTTCTCGTCGCGAAGTTCTGACATAAACTGCCGGTGAACTGTCAGCAGTGGACGTCCAGGACGTCGAGAACCTGATGCCCTGTAAAGTAGGCGAGCGTGGTTAAGGCTCTCAGGAGGCATCCGTAGTATATGGCCTAGCCAATCGTATTGCCTCCGCTTGACGATAGTTGTCACCGAAGTTTGCTGCGTCCGTTCTTTTATTTCAACGATATATAAACTAATTTAAACATGTCTTCGCTAAAAGATCGTGTAAAGAAATGCATTCTTGAAGTCTTGTTTAAAATTCTAAAGTCATTATTTGACGCTCTTGTAAGATTAACCCGGAATCCGATGGCCGTTGTCATCAGACCTACTATTGTCTAAAGGACAGTGTAGAAGGTTGATCGTGCATTTCCTGTACGTAAATAAAAAAAGAAAAACAAAACATCGAAATCGCTGATTACCAAGCACGGATATTAAATTGCTGACAGAAAGTAACTAAAAAATTGAAGATGACCTCCATTCCTCACTCGGAAATAAAGAGAACACTATGGTTAGCTACTGTAGAAATAGTCTATGTCCGTTAATCTATCTATGTATATAAAATGAATGTACATATGTATGTTTGTCCTTTATAGACTCAATAAATACTGGACCAATTGACATGCAATTTTTTTGCAAAATAATCTAATTTACGTGAATTAGGTTTGTAAATAATAATATTTTCAACATGTTCGTCTGAAAAAAGTTATAAGCGAATATGTGTTTTTTATCAAACTTTCAGGGTTGCATTCGACTAAAATGCATATTCCAAAAGAATCGGAGTGTTTATTTTTTTTCATATTAAAAAAGTTTTTAAGTTAATTTCCTAATTTCTGAATAATAACATATTTTTAATGGATTTTTAGTAATGATTAAATAATTTTATCTGACATTTAATCCATTTTAGAAAAACGGATTCTTACACAAAATGCACCACTGTTGGTAAGTATATAGAGTTTGGCCTTTGCAAAAATAATTCTTTTTTTAAAAATGAATTATTTTATGTTTTGGAATTCAACCATAAACAAGTACCTAGGTACTTACATATCAATGAAAAGTATTTTTTATTTTATCCGGACAGTTTTTGTACGTTTTCACGATTCAGTCATTTTTCTTTTATTATTATATTTTAATTTACGGACTTATTCAGTTCATTCCAATAATGGTTAACACATTTTCTTGTACTAAATGCAGGTACAAATGAAATAAAATACAACAAAAAATATGAAAAATAATTGCTACCTCAAGACACGATCTGGTCAATAGTAGTTTTTATTTTATTTTGCTTTCGAATTAAATGTCAAGGTCACGTCGAAATTCGGCTGGCAGATAAAGAATGACTAAATTTGTTGCCGGCCGAAATAATGACTAAAATCCTCACTTTGTTGCGTGTGAATTTTTGTGCAATGTATTTGATCTATTATTTTTAAGTAATGTTTTTTATTTATTTTTTAGCTGTTGAGTGGTCTTGGATTAGTTTTCCTGTCATTCGTTGGTGCCTTTTTCCTGGTGATATTTGTGGAGTACCCAATCAACAATTTTTTCGATGCCATATCAAAGAAAAAGACAAGAGTTGAGGCACCAAAAAACAAAATAGCTAATGGACATGGAACGAATGGGTTATCTTTAAGTACAAATAACTCGAATGGAATTTATACAAATGGAAAGGTTAATGGAAGTTACATTTCGTGTGATACTAAACCATTGAAAATAGATTAAGATCTTAAAGTAAGAAGCAATGCATTTATTAATTCTTTACCTTAGAGAATAAAACGCAGGAGTCCATTTTTTGCCGTTTAGAAGAAAAACATGCATAAATTATCGCAATAAGCTATTTTATATGTGATTCAAACACCAAAATCCACTTTTCCCATAATTCTGTTTTTTTAAACTTTTTTATTTTATTTATCATAATTTTTTTCTTTGCATTTTACAATAAGTGTAAAGTTACAAATACAAAAAAAATATTAACATATTTAAAAAAAATACCACAATGGTATGGCCTGTGTGTGGGTATACATTTATTATTAATTTATTTTATATTGAAATAAAGTCTCATCATCATCATCATTCTCTTTCCGCACCGAATGTTGCATAGGGCGCTGCATTGGTACACCAATCGCAGCTTATCTTGATCACTTTTGTTACATGAAGGTAAGATGATCAGTCTTACGCTTCAGGTACCAGTCCAGGGACAATGAAATATTTTAGTGTGAAAACACCCTTTTAAATAAATATTTCATATCAACCATGTCGGGAATCGAACCCGAGACCTCTTGCATGGTAGGCAAACGCTCTTACCCTTACACCACGAGGCCGACAAGTCTTCTAGAAATAAAGTCTACTAGAATAATATGATAGATATCAAACATTTAAAAAATGAGTGCTTATAATATTAGAACATATTTTTTTTGTCGCTAAAAATGAGAAAATTATACTAAAAGGATATTTTATTCCTTAAAAAAAAATCTGTTCAAATCTGCCTTTTTTATCCATAATTTTAACAAGAATGAAAATTAAAAAAAAAACTAATAATAATTCTCGATCATATTGTCCTTATGAAATGCATTGAACAGTTTAGAATATATGAAAAATGAGTGTCTTTGCCCGAGTCTGTATTTGAAATAAAGGATTTCAAGTAAACTATTCAATCTTTATTTTTGGTACGTGTATTTTGTACATACACAGATCTGGATTTCTCCCTGGGGAGTAGGTATATATTTTTTATTAATATCCCTACAGAGATGAGATAGAATATTTTCAAATTCAGGATTATGGATATTCGAGCGTTTACAGGGCTTATTTTATTATTAAATATATTATTTACTTTAGGTTTCTCATTTAATAACATATATACAAAAATCAAAAAAATGTTACCTGTGTCGATATTCGCTAATAAGCGGAATGGGGAATGTTGTAGTACGTAAAGTGGCCACTTAACCCAGCCAATGACAGGTCATAAGCCCTGTAAACGCTCGAATATCCATAATCCTTAATTTGAAAAAAATTCTACCTCTCTCTGTAGGGATATTAATAAAAAATATTCAATCTTTGACTAGATCTGTTAAAATTTTTATCAAATTAATGTTTGCGCGTAAAAATATATTTTAGACATTGCTGCCAATAGATTTCTCGTAGCTTCAAAAGTCAAGCTTCCTGAAATAATTGGTTGGAGGGAAAAGTTGAATTTTTATGAATAATTTTAATAAATAGGTGCGAAGGTTTTCACGGTAACTGTAATCAATGTTTCTTTTTTTTGTATGTTAAAAAAAAAAAATTTTTAATTTATTTGATTTAATAGCATAATTATACATTTTTACAATTTAAAAAAATTTCACTTGTTATATTTTTACTAAAACTAAAATCCCACCAAGCCACTTTTTGTAGCTTGTTGGTGAAGATTATATTTATACTGACTTAATAATATTATTTACATTTATAAAAACAATGAATAACATATAAAAATTAACAGCCGGAAAGATCAGAATAAACATTTTTATACAAATAATAATATATAAATTTATTTTTTAAATACAAGAAAATATATGAAAAAATAAAATATTTACACCTAAGCTACTATTCATATATAAACTCTTGATCGAGTAGCCACTCTCTTATTTTGCTCTTGTTACAATGTGAGTTAAATTTAAGTTCTTTTTGTAATAAATTAAAAATTCTAGGTACTAAATATTTGAGATTTTCCATATTTATTACATACTTTTGGTACTACCAAGCCATCATTAGACGTGAAGCGTGTATTATGGTTATGTTTGAGAGGAAACTTGAATGTATTACTATGAAATTGTTCCAAAATGATGCAAAGCCACAGTAGTCCTCGAACAGGCAGAGTTTTGATTGTTTTGTACAGGAGATCATTATTACTTCTTTGTTCGTAAATCTCTGCAGGTACAATTCGCTTGATACCGTGTGTGCTGACGTTTCGGCTACAATTGCAAGAGTCATCTTCACGGTAAACTATGCCACACAGTCAAAAAATCTAGAACACATGGTATCATCCAAAAAAGAAACAAATTATTTTAATAATGAGTTTTTGTGGTTTATAAAGGCTAAATATGATTTTTATAGGCTCCTCCCCATCCAATTTTTCCATAAGATAAAAAAAGATTGTACAAGTAAATGATAATCTATTTTGCTAGTGTTTGGAAGCACATTACTAGTTAAACGTTTGAAAACATAGGTCAAAAATCTCAATTTGTTAACAATTTTTTGGAATAAAAACTTCTAGTCGTAGAATTAAGAACAGTCCAGAAGGAGCGTAGAATAATATTTGAATACATCGGACTGTGTCAAATAATTCCCCAACTTAGACACAATTTCGCCGCGCGCATACTTGAAGTCACCAAGTAATATTGCCAGATCGCGAAGAATATAACCATAACACAAATGTAAGGTAAAAAAAAACAATTTGTTAATTTTTCTAAAATTTTATTGTGCACTCGGAAACAATGATTGACACAATAGAGTAGATAAGTAAAGGGTCAATTAATAAGTGTAATTGAATAAATGAACTTTGAATTTAAAATATAGATATTTTTATATCACGTTAAATAATATTTTATGTTTTAAAGATAATGTCGGCCAAATGTCCACCACGGCGTTGTTTAACCCGAGGTTCAATTTTAATTATTTCTCTTGGCAACACTAACGAAATTTCCATATTGTTTCTGCGACAATCTGACAGATGGAAAAATAATTCAATTTTTAAGTAATGCATTTGTGACAAACGCATTAATTTGATAATTACACATGAAATGTGATTGCATCCTGTTTCTTTAAGATCTTAGCAGTATTTCTACACTTTAAAAGGACACAATATGGCATGGTTAAATTCAAATTAAGAGTTGCGTACTGAGCGACGTCTACAAAGAAACTAATGGGTCAAAACGTAAACCTACTCATTTATGAGTAGTTGAGTCGCCTTCTGTTTGATGTGCGTGTGCGGTTTCTGGACTATTCTTAATTCTATGCTTCTAGTCTATTTTGTTTTAATGCAAAAACAACAGTAACTCAGATACAATATTTTAATAAGTACTTTTATTATCAAAATTATCATTATTTTACAGAGAAATTTCTTTATATATTGAAATTACCTCATTTGGTTAAAAAGTTATGATTTTTTGGAAATCGCAAAATCACCAAATCTTGTTTCCTGAACATTTTGTTCAATGTGACTCCCGTGGTTTATCCTTTAAGGTACAGATTTTATTTTACTGATTTCATCAATTTTTTCCTTACCGTACCTGATGGTGTATAGAGCACTGCATTGATATACTAACTGAAGGGTGCCTTGATCATTTTTCATGCATGGAGGTAAGATGATCGGCCTGACGCTGCGGGCGCCAGTCCGGGGATTATGAAATTATTTAGTGTAAAAACACCTGTTTAATAAAGAAACATCGAGATGTCAAATGTAATAATATTTTTTCTGTGTTGTTCTGTAATCGAAGATAAATGAGGTTTTAGACGCAAACTTAGAAATCTCCATTGAAGGAGTATAATATTTATTTCAGTGCCTGAAATATGTTCACATAAATAGGGAATTATTTAGCGATAATTTAAATCGGATTAGCAATATATCCGATAGTGTACTGTCAGTTCAAGGATGCAAAACAAGTTCACACAGAGGCTGTATTTACATGTTGGTCCAAGATCCTTCCTAAGAAATTAGATAACATTTAATCTCCGATACAGTTTAAAGTATGTCTTGGATTATCATGGAAGGAACAGAAAGACACCTTTTTTGAAAAATATTAAAATAAAATAAATACGGCAAATAAATCAAGTTTTTGTAATAGCATATGTTAATCTTGTTTTTCTTTTCATAATTATGTCACAGTATATTTATTTTATTTATTTAAAAAGAAATGGCCCTCGTTCAGACGCTGAAGTCTTTGTGGGCATTTTTTCCAAATTACGGTGTAGCATTATTTTCTGATGTATTTTATAAAGTGTATTTTTGTAATGAAAATTCTATGTAAATATATGTTTGGAAAAAAAAAGTTATGGAGATATTTGCATGAAACTTTGAAAAAAGAATTGTAAGATTTCTAATTATGCTTCACTAATTCAATGGAGAATGCTTAGTTTGCGGTGTCAAGTAATATAATTAAAATCCATTTTTGCAAGATTTAGAGACGGTTTTAAATTACGCTATTATTTAGGCCGGTAAGTTTTAATGAATAGTTTTTTTTGGCATCAACAACTAATTTTCCGTTTTTGGTGGAGATATCTAAGTTTGCTTATTTTACCCTCATATGCGCGTGGAATTGAATTCACAAATACATACAAATTGTATGTTTTTAAGTACGTTACTTTGTTGAATAACCTAATAAAATAAAATAAATAAATAAAATATTTAGTGTCGTGAATCGAACCAGAGATCTCTTGAAAGCAAATGCAATGACCATTTAACCACGATGCATATAGGTAGGTGGCAAAAAATACACATTTTAAGAAATAAGAGAATATCAAATTCTAGGCAAAAGCCTGCCTGTAAATACAGGGGCATACAGACCTGACATTAGCTGTTATAGCCTTGATCAGTATGTCTGTTTGAAAATTTTTATTTCTTCAATGTGAAGTAAAATTTATGTGCTTTATTGTTGTAGATATTAGAAATTGTTAGATTTTTTTTGCATGTTTTCATTTGTATTTATGTGGATTTTTTAAAAACTGGCTCGTATTTACAATTTATTTTTATTTTTAAGTATTTGTTTATTCCAATTTATTGTTATAATATTTTTGGTAGTTGGAAAATATGTTTTGAGGTAAAATTTATGTGAAGTAAAATTTATGTGCCTTGTTGTTGTAGATATTAGAAATTGTTAGATTTTTTTGCATGTTTTCATTTGTATTTATGTGGATTTTTTTAAAACTGGCTCGTATTTAAATTTATTTTTATTTTTAAGTATTTGTTTATTCCAATTTATTGTTATAATATTTTTGGTAGTTGGAAAATATGTTTTTGATATTTATTATTATTATAATTATTAATGTAAATTTGACGAATTAATACGAATATCTCAAAAAATATCTCTTTAAGAAACGATTGATTTTGAGAATGATTTCAATTAACGTTCTTTTTAAACTTTACTTTATAAATATAAGGTGTTTCCATAAGTTGAGTCTGGTTTTGTCTTAATTTAAAAATAAGTATCAAAAGAAAAATAAGATGTTAAAGGTTATACGTTAGCCGAAAGAAAAAATTGTGCTTCACAAGATATTGTGTTTGCTTTTACGTTACATTTGCAATTTTTATGTTATCCTAAAAATATTAATAATTAAAAATAAAATATTCAAATAATTGTAAGACGTTACTCCACATTATGTAGACAAGAATTGTTTTTTCTTTTACGAGAATGGGAAACGTTAATGTAAATAAATGTATTAAATTTTTATATATTACTATATATATTATAGTTAAAAAAATAATGGATATGTATAACTTTAACCACATTGTTTTATTTCTATTGCTCATTTTTAAATTTAGGAAAAAACGGACATATCTTGTGTTAATTGTAATATGTAAATAGTACCGTAAAACGGGGTTAAAGTGCACCATCAAGGGTAACATTGCATAAAAAAAAAAGTTTTTAGAGACACCTGTTGTCATTGCTACTAACAATAACTCATTGTTTCTCCAAATATTCAATGGATGTCACTTTTCACTCTTACCTAAGGTTATTTTCCATTCAATATGGTACTTTAGTACTGAGCGATTAGCGGTTTGGGTTGGTTGTGCAGTTTTTTTGAATAATTTCTATAGGTAATTCTTATCACATCTTCAACAGTGTGTATCATTCTAAGGTGAGTAAAGTGGTTTCGTATGTTGAATTTTGTCATGTATTTGATAATACCAGTATTTCTTACTAAATTTACCAAAACATATTAATATTAATATTTCCATGTCCATGTGGAATCTATTAAGATACTGAAGGAAAAAAAAAGTGATGCAATGTCACCCCGCCCTAGGGCTTACTTTGCATCATTTTCCAAAAAATTATAGCTTGTATATGAAACTACAAAATATACTTATAACCACAAAAAAGTAAAGGAAATATATTATATAACCATGACATTTATTGTCAAAAACACTACTCATCTCCTCGATGAAAAAAATCATTATAGCTGAAAAGTTATTAAAAAGTGATGCAATTTAACCCCGTTTTACGGTATGTAGTTTCTTTTTCCGTGTGCCAAAATACTTATACATACTTATGGTTATTGAATAGTTTTTATAAGAAAGATTTTGTGATTATTGTTATGTTTTATTAGATTGCTATATTATGTATTGTAATATTGTTTTATTAGTTAATTATAAACACGCATAAAATTCACCTCCTATTTTCACACTACATTTTATATTCCACACTCCATACACACAAAAAATAAGAACACAAAAATAAATTGTCATTAAAATGAAGAAGTTCAGTGGTTTAAATTTTTTTTTATTTATTAATTGACTATTAAACTAAGACAAATTAAAAAAAAAAATGATGTATCGTATTATCATTGCTATGTTTTTTTAAGGTTTTGTATTTTAAAATTACTCCGTCCGTGACGTCATAAGTTTTTTTCTTTCTTTTATTAGGGCCTTCTACCAAAACATGATAACGTCGGTCAAAAACAAGTTACATAACAAAATTTAAGTCTGTCCAAATGTTCGTAGACAAAAGACTGGATTTCACCCCCTCAGAAGTCACAAATGAAGAAGAATTAAACTTAAAGATTTTTATGTAAACCTCATTAAAGTTCCTTGGTTAGGTTTTATTATGTTATTTTAATTAATCATGAGTGTTTTGCCTTAGAAGGCATCTTCAGACCAGTCCTTAAAGCGTTCGTTGATCAAATAAAAGGAATTTTACCACTGTTTATATCAAATTCATTAACTATCTAGTTTTATCGAGAAATTGTTTATTCAATCAATGATTTATTTATTTAACTTATTTTTTTGTGGTGCAATAACCCCTTAATCTGCTACTTTAAATATGGTCTTGGTAAATATTATTTATATACGGTATTTATTTAAGTAATTTGTTAAGGGCTTTATTTTCTGTAATAAATTTATAATTTTAAATCAATGAAAATGTAATTTAGGAATAAAGTAGGAAGCTTTAAACCAACGTGCATTTCTAAACCCAATTAAATATGTGATAGATTTAGATGAAAAATATTTTTAAAAAGGTTACCACCATAGTTAATTTTAAGCAATTTTATTTTAAACATTTTTTATAGTCATAAATTAAGAAAATTTTGTTTGTGATAAATATGTTGATCACAGTTTTTAATAAATATTAGTTAATAAAAAAGTACGAAGTAAAATAATGTATTTATTTTTTGTTATTCATTTATACAGGTGTAGCACGGTCGTGAGCATTTTCGGTATTTTTTGTTGTTTATTAATTAATTTTTTATATAATATTATTGAACTTAATAATTTTCACGTAGACAACATGTAAAAAAATGCACTGCCAATGTTTTCGGTCAGGAGCCGCCAGTGGTTTCCACCCACCCTTTTCATGGATATCAGTGGATTGGTATTGTAAAAAAAAAAAAAAATTGTTCTTTGTAGTTGTTTAGATTCGGAGTTCCTCTATGAGTAAGTTACATTGCAAAGGTTGATTATTTTGGATTATGTTTAGAGCTATCTACAGAGGCTTTGTAAGGCAGAGAAATTGGCTTTCTTCCTATCTCTTGCTTGTATAGGTCTTGAAACAACAGTTGCGTTCACCAATCTCCATTTTTGCGGGTCTCCGGAGTACCAGAGCTCTCGTGATTAAATGTTTATTTTCCAAAAAATAAATATCTACCCAGAAACAACGCTTTTGATTACTGTCCACAGTTACAGCAATATAAGAATGATCTTTAACAAAGTGATTCTTTGAGCCGAATGTAGCAAAAGAGTCATCCAAATATCGCCACTTGACTAGCCGTAGTAGCTCCGCTCCGCCAAGTACTTCAAACGCCAGAAACTGTGTAGGTATTTAAGATTAAATTTTTTAAAAAGTAAAAAAATTCAATGCTGTGTAAATGTTGCGTTAAAATTTAATTTAAAAATCAAAACTCTGCTCTTACTGTACATAAATAAAAAAACATGACAAACCAAATCTTTCAGTCAGAATTACGAATGCATAAATGAGTAGCAAACATTTAAAAAGTGATTTGTCAAAATTTGAAAAATTGGTTTATCTTAAACAATTTGAGTCAGTCCAAATGTTTGCTGACGGGGTGGATTTTCTCTCTAAGGAGTTATTTAGATCTAAATTGGTTGTAACAGAGAGGGAAACCAATTTTGAGAAGGAATTATAAAAGTTAAGGAATTTACAGGGCTTATGACCTGTCATTGGCTAGTTAAACGGCCATTTTACACACTGTGTTACATTTACCATTTTGCCTATGTTTAAACAATCACATTTCCTAAGTTGTGAAGTATAAGAGCTGAAACCTTTATCACGTGGGTGAGATTCATGCGGCTGAACTAACTCCCTAGGGAAAAAATCCTGCCAGTTTGCAAACATTTGGACATACTCAAAACATTGTTGAATTAACTAACTGGTAAAAGAAGAAGTATTAAAATTGGAAAATTGTTTTCAGGCGTTGCCCAGTAGGTAAATTGGTTCAGCTGGATGAATCTCTACCACTTGATAAAGGTTTCAGCCTTTTTACTTCACAAAAGTCAACAGATGGAAGTGTTGAGGAAATGTGGATGTTTAAACATAGGCAGAATAGTGAATGTTACACATTGTGTAAAATGGCCACTTAAACCAGACAGTGACAGGCCTTAAGCCCTGTAAATGCCGAGACTTCCATATTCTCTTCCCAAAAATATTTAGGGTGATATTAAATTTTATTGCTCATACTGTTTATTTAAAATGCGTTCTTTTTTATACAAAACATGTCCTAAAGATCATATATTGGAAAAAGTTTTTCTTCATTGTTCAAACTGTATAATTTATTGACAAACCATAAAATAAAAGTAATAAAAAAAAAATAATATCAGAATTTAAAGCAGATAGCCAAGATTTATTTGTAATTTTTTTGTTGTTTTTTTACAATAAACATAAAAATAAAACAGAGTATAAAAAAAATAAAGCATAATTACATATCAACCAAATACATATTAATAGAAAAATAGTAAACAAAAAAATCCCACAAAGGCATGGCCTGTTCGTGGGTATACAAGAAAATGTTAATGAATTTTTGCTCCTATAATAAATAATGGACAGTTATAATATTTTTGTATAACATAAGAAAGAAAAAATAAAATATTCTGTAAAAGATAATATGGCATTTTTTAAAATAGTAATTAAAAAAGAAAATAAAAAATATTTTAAAAAAAACACAACAATATTCCTTATTATTAAAGGGTAACGAAATAAATCATAAAAAAAAAAGAGTTCATATCTTTAGTTTATTTTTTATTAAATTGTGTTGCAGGAATATTTTTTAAATCAACCTTAAATATAGCATGGCTTTATTAAGTATTGACATTTTGGTCTATTTTATTTTTCTTTGAGTTTCCTTGTTGGACATAATGTTCTTTTCGTTTGTCAAAATACAAATTCAGGACTTTTTCCAAAGGCTGTTCTACTGATATAACCAATAGGGTAGAACAAAGAAATGTAAGGCCTATCATTCCAAATCCAGCCAATGTCTGAAATTAATAAAAAGAATCGATCAAATATTTCAGAAAATTTTCTCGAGGCTGAAGATATGACAACACCAAAGCCGTGAGGTTGATAGGTCCGTCCGCGTAGCCCGCTGCAACATCAGCTCGGACAATATATTAAACGCTTTGCATCACAAGCACTCATTACATTTCATCTTGGCATTTCGTGTCACCCGGCCACCAGCTCCCCGCCAGTGTTCGCTATTCAAAATTCCTTCTGTACAAAATAATAGGATGTAACTCGTGTGTAACTGTTTTCTTCCTCTTTTCAAAAAAGATGGTACAGAAATTCCATTCATGACTTCCGTCAAAAACTTAGGTATTATCATTCATAAGCATTTAGGGTGGCACGATCAGGTTAATGAAGTAAGTCGTAAACTCTATGGCAGTTTGCACTCACTTAAAAGATTACAGAATTTCTTTCCAATTAATGTTAAGCAAACATTAGCCCAGAGCTTACTTCTTCCACTTTTTGACTATACGGATGTATATTATCCAAATGCTAACTCTGAATTACTTGATAAATAAGAACGATTGCAGAATGTTTGTATACGATATATCTTTGACCTTCGCAAATTCGACCACATAACCGAATATCGCACGCAACTACACTGACTCAGTATCAGGCCTAGAAGAAACATTCACATTCTATCACTTCTTCACAATATTTTAAATAATACCACTTCACCTGTTTATCTGAAAGAGCTTTTACAACCTTTATCACAACATGGACTATCTTTTTGTTCTAGTAACGAGAGAACCCTTTTATTACCCTTTCAGCGCTCTAATTTTCTTGCCTCCTCTTTTACAGTGATAGCTGCTCGATTGTGGAATAATCACCCACTAATGTTAGAGACCTTCTCTTACCTTCTTTATTTACATTTAAGTCAAGATTGAAATGTCACTATCTACATATTTAAGTTGTTCCTTTATCCTTCTTCTTTCCTTCCCATCCTTTCTCCTCTCTTCATAGTTTAGTGTCATTTTTACTTTATTTTGTTAATCTTTGTTTTTGATTTTGTGTAAAATTGTAAGGTTCAATATGTCGATGTACTTGAAGTTTTCTCAAACTTAACGCTAGGTAGAAAGAAATTGCCTTAAGGCAATATACCCGCTCTTAAATGTATGTAAATTGTATATGTATATAATGTATATAATATGTATAAGCAAGCAGCAAGAATGATTTGCAGCAAATAGTCTCTAGAATGTATGATGTATGCCTGGAGAGCGAATTGCGATGAACGAAAGTAAGTCAAAAGTGATGGTATGTGAAAGGGATAGTTAGGTTACTGACTGCATAATAAATGTAAACAACGAATGTCTCGAGCAAGTAGAAGAATTTGTGTATCTGGGAAGCATGTTTTCAAGAGATGGAAGAGTAGAAAAAGATGTTGAAAGAAGAGTGAATGCGGGCAACAAAATAAACGGAGCACTAAGCACTTTAATTTCTAATAAAAATATGTCAATCGAAGCTAAACTGGCAGTGCACAACGGAGTTTTAGTCCCAACACTTATGTATGGAAGTGAAACATGGAAATGGCAGAGGAAGGATGAAAACCCAGTGAACGCGGTTGAAATGCGATCTCTTGGACGAATGTGTGGGAAATCAATGTATGACAGGGTTGCTAATGATGAAATCAGGCGAGAGTGTAAATCTGGGTCAAGTATAATTGATAAGATCAAGAAAGGGTCTCTGAGATGGTTAGGTCACGTAGAACGATTGGTCGACGAAAGAATGGTAAAACAAGTGTATATGACGAAAATGAACGGCAACGTGAGACGAAGACGACCAAGAAAGACGTGGCATGATCAGATAAACCAAAATCTTAAGTCTGGTCATGTCAAAAGCAGACAGAACCGAAGGGCATGTATGACAAGATGTATGAATGTGGAGGAAGCTAGGAATGTATGCCAGGATAGACGTGTGTAGCGGTCCATTCTCTCTGCCTACCTCTACAGGGAAACGGCGTGATGGTAATAGTAGTAGTAGTAGTATGTATATAAAGTGTAAAATAAATAAATAAATAATAAATAACTTTTGTAATCCATTTTTCTCAATGAACCTCAAATCAATTCACGCGCACCCGTCCTACAATAGAATTGGCATATTTTTATGCATATGTTTGATCTTGCAATCTTGCGGTGTATGACAACATGGAACATTATTTGGTTGTCATTTACACAATACATGAAAATCGACGAAGACAGCCGGCCACATTTTGTCTGTTTTCTGCCGACGCGACGTCCGTTCACTAGTGTAGTGAATTTAATGCCATATCTAGTTTTATTTTCGTAAAATAATATATTAAATTTCTTACAATTGTTGAGGTTTCCAGTTGCCAAGGTTTGTCATTCCCCGTCACCAGCACATACAAGAGAATTGGGTTCAGCAAGTACGCCGAGTAAGTCAAGTAACTGAAGGGCATCCATCCTTTAGCTGATAAAAGCGTATTCACTGGCCCTAAAACATATTAAACAATAAATAAAATAGTTTAATGACATTTAATAAATGTTGAAGTAACTTTACTAAAATGCGGATGGAATCAATTTTGTTTATTTATTTACTTATTTACGAACATTGTCCATTTATACAATTCATGGGGTATTTATTTATTTATTGTGGATGACTTATATAGCGCCATTTTCGTAATAAAATACCTCAAGGGCGCTTTACATGGTGATTCTATTGTTAAGTTAATTTAATTGAAGCTTTTAAATTTGTAATTTAATTAAAATAATTTATTTTGTTGTCACGTGCTACGGATTTATTCAAATGATTTAGAGAACAAGTGGGTTTTAAGTTTTTTCCGAAACATCACTTCACTTTCACAGCCTCGCACCTCTGCTGGGAGAGCATTCCATGCCATAGGGCCTGCGACCGCAAATGCGCGTTCACCAAATTTAGTGCGCTGTTTGCGTAGAGGTATAATGACTTTTCCTCTCGCCGTAGACGTAGCTGATCTAAGCGTGAGACGCCTGTCAGCTAGTTCATCTGGAATGCATAGTTCCCTTAGATATTCCGGAGCCGAGTTGTGCAGTGACTTATACATAAGCCAACAGAGTTTGTATTCGACCCTCTGTGGAAAACGTAGCCAGTGTAGCTCCCGAAGTAGTGGAGTGATATGACTGAACTTAGAGATTCCGAAAATAAGTCTCGCTGCGGCATTCAATACAGATTGTAGGCGAGTCATTTTGTTCATTGGGTATTAATATAAAAATAAAAGAACACTTAAAAACATTTAAAAATAAGAAAGAAGCATTAACAAACGTAAGGGACGTCAAAACAAGATATGAACTATTTATTTAGTGCTCGTTTAAATCGTTGTAAACTTAAACCAAAAAAAGTCCAGATCTTGTCTCGAGTTAACAATACGACAAAGACGGGTTATCGGAGAATTAAGGCCACAGTTTGTTCTTTGCTAATCGATGAACAGTATTTCATTGTTTCTCAACCTACGAGTTGAAGTATGGAATTTTATCTGTCCCAGTAATTATGGCACATCGATTACACCATTTAGTATGCCGAACATATATATGTAGTAAAAATTAGAGCTACGTTTTTGTAGACTACAAATATTTAACATTGAAATAGTTTCCACTCTTTAGTCCAAGCATCCACAATACTTTTTGAAGCAAGCGATGTTAGACTGATTCAATGAGATTTATGCAATTCACATAGAATGGAGACCAGACCACGGAGACATATTCAAGAAGAGGGCGAACAGTTGAGCAATAAAGAGTGCTGATTGTACGGACATTAGTAAAATCAGAGGATATTCTGTTAACGAAGCTAAGTCACTTCAGTGATTTATTTACTATATTTGTTGTATGTCAGTTTATAGTCCAGAACAACTCCTAAATCTCTGATGGACTTAACTTTACGAATTTTATTGAATACGCGACCCCCTTACGAGTGAAAAAAATCTGGCCACCCCCAGAATCTTAATTTTACTTTACTACTCGTATGTCAGTGATTTTAATAACTACATATTTAATTTCTTCATATGATGACCAAATCATTATTATTAATCGGGAAATCAAGTGCAAGGTGGGAGCGGGCGCAGTGGGTTGTGAGCAAACGCTTGACGTTTTCTGGATAAAGAAAAAAGAAGAATATCTTGAGTTGCCATGGGAAGTCTTTGTAAATATTAGTGCCATCACCACATCCTACATTACCATGTAAACTAACGTTCTCTTCAATGGCCTATTATAAGTGAAATTTGAAATTTGTGTTTCAAAAATAGAAACACGATTTAACAAATTGTTAAAAAATAAACAGGCATGGCGGTTTCATTGAAATTATTGTTTTTTGTTACAGATTAGGAAATAAAACGCCATCTTTTTACTTTTGCCTTGCCTGTGACCGCGATCTTCCAAGAAAGCCTTTGCGACTTTCTTTCCCAGGACCCGCAGGTGAAAAACGAAATGAAATTTATGAAAATTTCACGATCTTGCACAAAAACTTTGATATAGACCGAAAGTACCGCTGTGCCAAATCCATCAATTCTATAATTTCTTGTTTAAAAATAATTATTGTGAACGCGTCTATCTTTAAAAAAATACCGTTAGATTTTTTTGGAAGCAACAATGACCCGAATTGCGCCTTTCGCAAGGGTCGCTGAAAGTAATAAAAGTCCGTTCGCCCAGGCAATCGGGAGCCTATTGTTCTTGCCGAGAAGGTACCCCAAGAACCAGCCACATGTCAATATTTGTGAAGCTCAGGACACTTTTAAAAACGCGAATAGTAATAGTTTAAAATAATATTTATATTTTGAAATCCAAATCACTTTATTTCCATGAATAACATATTTATATATTTTACATTTTTTATGAAAATTATAACGACAACCATCACGCCGTTTCCCCGTGGAAGTAGGTAGAGAGGATGGAACGCCACGTCACTCTATCTCATCATATAGACTTCGCTTCTTCTACCTTCATACCTATTCTCGTTCACGCTCGCCGATTATTCCGATTCTTATCATAAGTTAATTATAAGACTAGGTAATTTAATATTTAAGTAGTAGAATAAGTTTTAAGAAATCATTTGGCGGGAAAGACGGAATTCGGCGGGAAAAGAAGACCGCCCCAACCGAAGCGTGCGCCCGCCAATGAGAGCGACGAGACCAACCGGGAAGGGGGGACGTCTAAAAGATGATAAAAACCGTGACGCCCGCTTCCCGGACTCTCTTCCTACGGAATCTCTTCCTTGTTAGACTCTCTTCCACTTAGACTCTCTTCCACTTAAACTCTTTCTACGGACTCTCTTCTACTGCGTCAGTTGACCTCAAGGGTCACGGGCGGGTGCCTTGCCATCCCCGTGGCCCAGTCAGCAACCCAGTCGGCAGCCCAGGAGAGAAACCACCGCGCTGGCTAACCAGCCCTGACGCCGTAGCCCCAACGCTGCCGCCTACGACGCAAACCACGCGCTCACGTCGCCGCACCACGGTGACGCAGCCCACGCGCCCACGCGCCAACGCGCCCACGCCGCTGCGCTCATGACGAGCCGCCCACGTCGTGCGTCCCTCCACGCACCCGACGTCACTTCTCATGCCCCGCCATGGGACAGGAAGCCACGCCGCCGCTCATGACGAGCCGTCCTCGCGGCACATCTCACCGCAGCTGGACGCCACCGTCCCAGCTACCCCTGTCGCCGCAGCCAGATGCTGCCTTCCCCTACGATGCACCACGCCGCCGCCCACATCGCGTCCTGTGCCCACGCCGCACGCCAAGGACCCACGCCGCCTTCGCGTCACCACGCCGCGCGCCGCATCAGGGCGTAAGGTTAATTTTAAGTTTATTGTTTAAGTAGGTTAAGGCTAATTCTAAGTTAGGTAAGACTTTGTTCATAATTTAATTTAAATACATTTAATATCCACAATTATCTTTATTCCTTTCTTACCCCTCCACATTGACATAATTAAACTGAATGCAACTTTAATCTCATTGTTATTCTTTACGAATAACTGGCGCCCGACTAAACCAAACGTCTCTCACTCACTTAATTAATGTTTTTTTTTTCCTCTAATTTTTATTTAATAATTTTATATATTTTTACTTTTAATTACCTTTTTCGAGGTTGTCAAGTGGCGCCCGAAACGTGGGGCTTTGCTTTAATGTAATATTGCAGAATTTTACGACTCTGAGACTTAGTAATAATATTTAGAGTAATTATATATACATTGCGCATTCAGTTTAATTATGTGGAGGAAAAATTCAGTAAATATTCGTACCATGTTACTTTTCAATTTTTGCATATGGTATGCTTAATTATTTGTACTTGTAAAGCCAAAATTATTATTTTGTGTGTGCATATTATGTTTTATTAATCTAAATGTGAATTTGTTGTTTTAGCGCGGGATAATCGGAAGCGTAGAAATTTAGGTAGAACAAGTCTTGAGTTTATTTGTTTCATTGCTAATATTCAATTACATTTTAAATCATGGTTTCATATTCGTGTAGCTAGTCCATTTTATATTCGTTTTTTTTTGTGATAATTTTAAATTTTGTTTTGTACGTTGCGTCGCGTACCGCATAGCACCGAAACAGTTAGCAATTACCTTAAATCTCGCCAGAGGGACACAAGATTAAATTCTAGTGGGAATCTTGCAATATTCCGAGGGGAAAATCAACTGTACGTTTGACAGGAAAATTACGAAAGACGAAGCCTGGATGGCCAAGTCTTACGGAGGATTTGATTCGCGAATATCACAGTAGTATGTAGTGAGAACGAGGAAAGGTTATGTTAATTCCAGAATTGTTACGTCCCGATTCAACACACTGTTTACGCCCAAGTACTCCAAGTAAGTTCGAATCGCCGTTTTAAATGCAAACGCTGGCTGCGAGCGCAGACATTTTAAGGGATCGACATACCTCAGACCTCAGTCTGACCGCGTGCTACAGCAGATATTCAACGAAGGACCCAGCTAGTAGTTAGTTATTAAGTAGTATAAGAACCGCGAATTAATTTTAGATGTTTTTTTTTAAATTTATTTAAGTATTGATGGATTTGTCAAATTAGAGTAGGGTGGATTGATATAGACTGACTATAGATGATAGACTATTATTAAATTCCCGCCAAACTGCAGAAGCAGTTTTTTTGCAGGGATTTCTCTCTTTAAACATTTTTGTAACATAATATAATAAATGTTTACATAAAATATTTTTTTAAAAAAATCTTAAAAATATCAATAAAATAAAAGTTTTAAAAAAATTAAATACAAGTTAATCAAGTCTTTTTTGAAAACGAAATATATAAAAAATAATAAACCATCACTTTTTTTGACACTGTTTTAAATTGTTTGGTTTCCCCATTTTTTTATATTTTTTTTTTTTTTTTTATAGACTAAACTTAGAATTTAAGAAAAAGATTTTTAAAACCAATTTTACTTTGTTTTTATTCATATCACTATTTTTTATTTCGTCCGGGAGTCTCTTTACTATGCGAGGGAGTATATACGCCCTGGTCCTCTCTCCATACGCATTTATGGCTCTTCTTTCTATGAAGTTTCCTCTCGCTTTTTGGCGCGTTTCATGCTTATGTGATATTGGCGTTTTATAGAAATCCATGAAGTCCTCTGTTACCAGGCGATAGTATATCATATTCTGTACCGTCAAAACTTTACACATCGGGAAAAGATTTTCGTAGTCATTTTGAGTTATTAAGTTGGTTTTACTTGCTAACATTTTAAGGAATCTAATTTGTAATTTTTTTATCCTATTTGTATACGTTGTAAATGTTATCGGCATTAACTTCGTAACACTTCATTTTACATTATTATGAAAATAAAACTTTGTTATCAGTAAGATAACCATCCATTCATATGCCAACACCTTAGATAAGAAAAAAACCCCCCTGCTCTAAGTTTCACTGATTAATTTGTTTATTTTTTGTTTAGATTCGATGACATTGTGAACAATATTCTGTGTTTATAATATTAGCTTTATATCACCCGTCGATGGGAGGAGTGCTCTCCCGAAACTATAGTTGTGTTCTTGTAAAAGAATACAATTGTGTAACACTGATAACAAAGTTTTATTTTCATAATAATTTAAAAAAAAAAGTGTTTGATATCTTGTATTATAAGTTTAAATTTGGAGTTCTACAAAATAAACACCAAATCAATCAATCAACATTAGTTTAATTTATTTATTATTGAATAGAATTATATAGTCGTCATTTATTGACGTT
This sequence comes from Micrasema longulum, assembly GCF_059751315.1. Classification (NCBI taxonomy): domain Eukaryota; kingdom Metazoa; phylum Arthropoda; class Insecta; order Trichoptera; family Brachycentridae; genus Micrasema; species Micrasema longulum. Next base: position 145,331 of record NW_028278808.1, read on the forward strand.
TGCCGGAAATTCAATGAAACAATGTAAACAATAATTTGAACGTAGAGGAATCGTTAGAGGTGGCTTCATTGTAAAATCCTATTAAACAGAGTGACTTTATATGCGTTTTTAAGATATAGTACGTTTTATTGTTTCGCGTCAAAATCTATTATTTGTAAAAGAATCGTGGTTTTGATGTCCCCTTGTTGACGTTTGTTAAAACTTCTATTTAAAAAAAAAATGTTACCTCCATAGCCAGTTAAGCAAGCAAAGATGATCCATCCGAATGAAACCGCAAAAGCGTTTCTGGAGAACATTGTATGTAAAATGCTGAAGTACATGGGGAAGTTGCGGTCGGAGAAGGCGAGCAGTAGGTACAAAATTATTACGAGATTTACAATCCACAGGATCCACACAAAGATCTGAAAAAAATATCAATCATATATTTTTATTTGATTTAATAGCATAATTATACATTTTTACAATTTAAAAAAATTTCACTTGATATATTTTTACTAAAACTAAAATCCCACCAAGCCACTTTTTGTAGCTTGTTGGTGAAGATTATATTTATACTGACTTAATAATATTATTTACATTTATAAAAACAATGAATAACATATAAAAATTAACAGCCGGAAAGATCAGAATAAACATGTTTATACAAATAATAATATGTAAATTTATTTTTTAAATACAAGAAAATATATGAAAAAATATATTATTATTTTTTTATTTTTTTATTTATTTACAATTTTAAAAAACCCGTTAGGGTTACATTAGAAATTTAATATTGTCTAGTCATTTTATGTCTCGTCTAGTCTAGTTAGTTCAGTCATCATGTGCTTTTTCAGATTGATTTTAAATTTGTCTCCATTAAAAGTTTTCAAGTAGTAAGGTAGGTCGTTGTAGTGTTTAAGTCCATTATGTAGTATTTTTGACTGTCCTGTGTTTGTCTTTGCTTTTTCAATATGATAGTGTTTTTGTTGTCTGGTGTTATATTTATGTATGTCAGCATTTTTGGCTAATATTATGTCGTCGTCTTGTATGTTTCCCAGTGTTATTTTGTGCACAATTTTTAAGGTCTCAATTTTAGTCAAGTAGTACAGTAGTACACCTAAGCTACTATTCATATATAAACTCTTGATCGAGTAGCCACTCTCTTATTTTGCTCTTGTTACAATGTGCGTTAAATTCAAGTTCTTTTGGTAATAAATTAAAAATTCAAGGTACTAAATATTTGAGAGTTCTATTTCCATATTTATTACATACTTTTGGTACTACCAAGCCATCATTAGACGTGAAGCGTGTATTATGGTTATGTTTGAGAGGAAACTTGAATGTATTACTACGAAATCGTTCCAAAATGATGCAAAGCCACAGTAGTCCTCGAACAGGCAGAGTTTTGATTGTTTTGATATGAACCAGATAATCTGTTATAGGTCCTGTCAGATGTGCAGATATTTTAGTTTCTAAAAATAATTTTACAGCTGAAAAATAGTTTTAAAATAATTTCTGCGAATTTATCATGTTCAATAAATTTTATTGCAACAGAGAGGGAAAACATTATTGAGAAGGGAATATGGAAGTCAAGCATTCACAGGGCTTATGACCTGCCATAGGCTGGTTAAAGTGGCCACTTTACATACTATGTAACATTCACAATTCTGCTCATGTTTGAAAATCCACATTTCCTCAACTCTTCCATCTGTTGACTCTTGTGAAGTAAAGGAGCTGAAACCATAAATTTAAATATTTACACATGTGTTAGTACTATACATACAAGTTAGTGTGTTAGTATTTATATTACATACACTTTATATAATACTATATAACTTATTTACAACTTAATTCCATTTATAAGTACATATTTACATAAAATTTTAAATATCTGTTTATTGGGTGGAGGGAATCCCTAGGGTGGAAATCCAGCCAGTCTGCAAGCATTTAGTCATACTCAAACATTGTTGAATTAACTGCCCGGTAATAGAAGTATAAAAATTGGAAAATTGTTTTCAGGCGTTGCCTAGTAGGTGATTTGATATAGCCGGATGAATCTCACCCGCATGATAAAGATTTCAGCTCTTTTACTTCACAAGTGTCAACAGATGGAAGAGTTGAGGAAATGTGGATGTTTAAACATGGGCAAAATGGTGAATATTACCCAGTGTGTAAAGTATCCTTTTAAACCAGCCAATGACAGGTCATAAGCCCTCCACAAATCCTCTTTCTTCTCTAACTCATATAGTGTCCATGCGGCTCGACTATGGAATCATCTCCCATCCACCATAGAAGATGTTACTACATTATCTCTGTTTAAATCACGTTTGAAGAAACATCTCCTTTCTCTTCCTTAATCTCTTCTCTTTATCTCTTTCCTCTATTTTCCTTTTTTCCATTGAGTAATAGTTTTGATTTAAGGTAATTAATAAACAAATACGTTTTTTAATATTTTTCTATATCTTAAGCTGTTTAATTTTTATTTTATATAAAATATTCTATCACTTGAATTATAAAACTTTTATTTTATTGGTTGGTTGGAAGAAATTGTTATTTGGCAATAAGCCTGCCAATGTACAAATAACATTATGTACAAAAAGTTAAATAAATAAAATGCTTAAAATTCCATATTCCCTTCTTAATAAGGTTTTCCCTCTCTGTTGCAATAAATTAAAAAATTCATAACTCCCTAGGGAGGAAATCTAACCAGTCTTCAAGCATTTGGACATACTCAAACATTGTTGGAAAATTCAATTCTTTAAATATTTATGATTTCTGGATTACCCCCTTTCAGAACAAAGAAGCCAAGTCTACCAGATTACAGAGAGCTTCCTCGGGTAGATTTTCTCGTTTAGCAACGAGCAATTTTTGCTTATGTGTGGGCATCGCCAAGAAAAAATAAATCCTTAGATGCGGTGTGTGGTGGGTAAGCTGTACCCAAAAAAAATAGTGAAGAATAGGTACTTTTTACTAACTAGAGTAAAAAAAGCATCGTACCAATAAATTACAGACTGAAATATTTCACGATATTAAGTTTTTGTGATTAAATTACTAAATATGCAAATATTGTATTATTCCAAACTCACACATGTTTAAGTATGTTCTTCTTCCGTCTATTCAAATTTAATGAACCAGGGGGTACTGTTTCTGTACACAAATCATGTGTATTATATTTTTTTGTTACACCTTGTTGTGTGGGTTAATGAGTTTACTTACCAATTTTTGTGTCCTTGGTTTAATTTCTGGCATGATAGACGTGAAATTTTGATTCTAAAGGCATTTTAAACCACAAAAACTCATTGTTCTAGGACTGGTGATGGATCATCGAACTACTATGCATTTGGTTTACCGATGAAGAGCCCTATGCACCACTGCATGTAGGAGAGGGGATGATAATGATGATATTTGTAATTGATAATATATTTTATTTTATTAGAAGCTTGTAGTTGTTCTCTACCAACGACAATTTGAGTATGCATCTCACACTAGTCTCAATATTGTTTGATAACATTTTGTGTATTTTAGGTGCGTATACTGTATTACAATGTGTTTTTGCCACATACATAAATTACTAGCTCATAAATACTTAGCATTGTAAATATGTAGTCTGTTATTTATGTGTATATTTCACACGTGGCGTTCCACAGGGGTCTTCACTTGGCCCACTATTTCTTTTGATTATCTAATACATAAGATTAACAAGTACGTATTGGATATATACATCTTACATACATACACACATTGAACATAGTTTTTCAAAATTTGTAAGCGAATGATAATAAAAATCTGTAGTGATCATCAAATTACCTTTTTGAGCGAAAATTTTCCATTGTACCTATTGTATGCGTAACCATAAAGAGCTCCGATAATATAAGGACCAATTCTCATCCATGGAGGGTAATAAAAAAGAGGTGCTTTCACATAAAACAAATCGGGACTGAAAAAAAACGTAAACAATTACATATTATCAACCATTGAATTAAAAATTGCACATTTTTTGTGTATGATATAATAATTACTCACAAAGGTTGGTATCCATCTATATAAGTTACAACCCCTAAGAGGGTCAATGATCCTATCAAAGTGCACATAATAAAACGGTAGCAGTTTTGAAATACCTGAAATTTGACAAAGTAATTATAATTTGGTATTTCTCATGCAAATGCTCGTGCAAAACAAAATATGTTCGGTGACAAAATGTTCTATCTGAGCTGACAAGATAATAAAGCTGTCCGCTAGAGACGACCTCACTGGACCTTTCTTTTTATACCCACATATTACAATAAATACTCTTTTTTTAGTATGGCTTATTGTTACTAAGAAATCAGCCTGGAATAAGCAAATGTCTTACTTCTTGGAAAGGATAAAGAGCAAGCTGACCCAGGCGTAAAACTGCATGTCGTTGGACAAGTAATAACTCCAAGACATGCACATGCTCGAGTAGGTTCCCGGGAAGATGTTGTTGATGTACAGAACGTTGGTCCACCAGTATTGGGAACACTGCTGGTCATTTCTCTCATTAGTCCACATAGGCGTTGAGTTGTAATGGGCAGCTGATATGGTGTAAGTCATTCCCAGGGTATAGAGGTAAACAGGAGTCAATCTAGAGAAATAATTTGATTATTAAAATGAATAAATATTCAAAAACTTCTTAATACAGATATGTACTATTTATGAATCGACGATACAATTTGGTTAAGCTATGGGAATTGGGATCCTACAAGCTCAGATGACTGAATACTTTATGTATTAGATGTTTTATGCAGACGTTTCTGCTTATCCCTCGGTGCGTTAGTGTAAAATCAACAATAACAAACCATCACGCCCTTTCCCCGTAGGGGTAGGTGAGAGGATAGAACGTCATAACACTCTATCTTGGCATACAGACCTCGCTTCCTCTACATTCATACATCTTCTTATGCACGCACGCCGATTATTCCTACTTTTGACATGTCCATCTTCAAGTATTTGATGGACTTGATCGTGCCATGTCTTTCTCGGTCTTCCTCGTTTTCTGCATCCATCAACATTTGCATCGTAGATCCTTTTAGTCATTCTTTCGCTGTCCATTCGCTCTTCATGTCCAAACCAACGCAGCACCCCTTTCTTGATTCTGTCAATAATGCATGTCTCAGCCTTACACACTTCACGGATCTCGACATTTGTGCACCTATTATACATAGTTTTACCACACATTCGCCTGAGGGATCGCATTTCGACAGCATTCAACCTACTTTCATCATTATTTTTCCAATTCCATACTTCGCTCCCATACATTAGAGTTGGAACTAGAACTCCGTTGTGAACTGCTAGTTTAGCCTCCTGCGATAAACATTTGTTTGCCAAAGTAGATTTTAGTGCACCGTTCACCCTGTTCCCGGCACTCACCCTCCTTTCAATATCTTTATCGGCCTTTCCGTCCCTAGTAAACATACTTTCCAGGTACACAAATTCTTCTACCTGATTCAGAATATCTCCGTTCACGCTGATCTCACATTTAGTTATATTTTCATCCCTTTCAAAAACCATCACTTTCGATTTATCAACATTCATAAGCAAATCGCTTTTCTTGCATACATCGTAGACTTTTGTTACTAAGAATTGAAGGTCTTCTTTGCTGCTAGCAAGAAGCACGGCATCATCCGCACACAGAAGACAGTTAACAGTTATACCATTCATTTTTAAAATCACTCTAAAATCACCACTGAGGAAAAATCCGATTGATCCAAGCAAGCGTGTCGTCCTTACTTTTAAAACTGTTTTCCTAATTATACGTTGTTCTATGATTTGAGACTGTAAACTTCAAGACAACAGGTACAAATGAGAGAACAGAACGAAAAATATATGTTAAACCCTATCAATATAGCAAAAAATCACCAAATGGATCAGTCCATCGCTTATCAATGTCTTAACTTCCGATACAGAAGAAAAAAATGTGGTAGGCTATGTTACTTACGTCTTGAACATGATATTTTCTTATTCTGTGGCTAACTTCTACATTTTTTTCGTAGCAATACTGGAGGAAAAGTGATTAACATGGATCAAGTATCGTTCAACAAGCAATTGCACGAGCTTATCTTGGATTGACAAAAAATAACAGAAGTCATCAGCAGCACTTGAAGCGTAGCAGAAAAATAACGGTAACAACTGAAGCAAGCAAGAAAACATAATGTACTGAGCGACCATACTTTTGGCACTTTCACTCCCAAACCAACCATCAGCTCAATTACAATGGCCGCATTTTTCGGTAATTACCGACGCTATTTGAGGGTAAATGTTGGTAAAGGTCTTTTAATCGACGTGATAAACATATCTTCACCAGATGTGTACACCTTTTATATTTCGAAGTCACGTATTTTTCAGTTTTGAATATTAACTAGTTATGTGAACATGTAACAAAAATAGCTGACCTTCGGAATCTCTTGAAAAGGGCCTTCAAATATACTTTGATCAAATTTCTCCAAGAAAGATTTGTTGCATCTGCCAATTCTCGTGAGCGCCAAAGACCGTGAACCATTAAGAATCCTCTGAAAAATTCATCATAAAACTCATGGTATTAAAATGAATATTTTCGTTCTCACGATTGCGCAAATATTTTAATTTCAGTCCGTGAAAATATCTGATAAAGAAAGTCGTAAAAATAATGTGTTTTTTTACGATAATGTTTAACTAACAAAAAAAATTACTGAATCCATGTCTGGTCCCTAGGTGGAACATATGGTATTTATGATATCTTTCCAGGCCTCTGTCTGCAACAAACTTTCGTCCAGTTCAGATGTAAACTGCCAACAAACTGCCAGCTGGAGTAGTGTAAAAGTACAACAACTTTGGGTGACAACCCTCACTACACGGAGCTTCTAAGGCTGGCTGGGCCATATATTACGGCTTCCTCCCGAGAGGCTTAACTAAGCTTGTCTAGTGTAGAAATCCTGGAAGTCCACATTATAATATAAACCATACTCAAACAGTGAAATAAAAATTCAACATTCAATAGCTTAACTTGTTTACTCGTTTATTAAATAGGTTCTCTCGAGTGGGCCTTATTAATGCAGCTATCTTACCAATGCCGATTAAAGAGGATTAACAGTGGTTTTATTTTAATTGTCGCTAGTATTGTTAGTATATCTCTACTTATTTTTTATGTAATAGCTGTAAAATTTTTGAATAAAATAAAATGTATCACTAGATAGAGAATTAAAGATTCTAGGGACAGAAAACAATAACAATTAGGCGACAGGCGCCGTGGCGCAGATGGTTAGATGGCCAACTTGAAACTGGCGTCGTGGGTTCAATTTTCGCCAGTAGCGAGAAAAAAATCGAAGAAATATTTATTTCTCAATTAGTCTGGGTGTTGTGGTAAAATTTTCATTACCTTCTTCCATATCTCCTTCATCCCACCTGCTGACAAGCCTCAAAATAAAGGCTTAGCGGGTTATTCCTAAAAAATAAAAATCATCACGCCGTTTCCCCATGGGGGAATAGGTAGAGAGGATAAATTGCCAAGTCGCTTTGTATTTGCACCTTGCTTCATCTATATTTATACAATTTCTCATGTACGAACGACGATTTTTCCGACCTTCGACATTTACTTCTTAAAGTATTTATTGTTATTATTATTTATTATATATTATTTGGTCTAAAAATAGAATAAAAATTATAAGATATGAATATCCTAAAATTGACTTAAATCTAATAATCACAAAACTTTATTTAAATAATAAACATTTCTTAACTACACAAACTTAAAACTTCCATTTTATCAGAACACTAAAACAGTACTGAAAAAGATTGCAATTAAAAAATAAGGTATTATTCACAAAAAATACCTTATAATGGCGGCTTGGCTGGCGGCCTCCGTAGTGTAGTGTTTAAGACGCTTGACTCACGCACGGAAGGTTCCGGGTTCGATTCCCGGTGAGAACACAAAAATTAAATGGGATTTTTCTCAAGCCTGGGTGTTCTGTGATGTAATTCACCACTGTAATTGGGCCTCCTGGCCTGTTGTGGTGCAAAAATAAAAATAAATAAAAAAAATAATACAGCGATATTCGTTCCAAAACTAATTCATTCAAATTCACATTGTAAGTCCTTTTAACCGTTATTTGGCTGTTCATTCGTTCCACATGTCATAATCAACGTAGCACTCCATTTTAAATTTTTCAAATAGACAACTGACAATGATTGTTTGCTAGGGTATTTATTAAAAATTTTAAAATCAATTTAGCGTTTTTAAGTTGCCGTTAGTTGTAAACAATTTCTGATATTTTACTTACCCCAGAAGAAAGAAAATGTCAACGGAGAAAGATGAATTGGCGTAAACTTGCCCAATGAGGGAATCGTTGATAAAGAACCCATTAACCCTATTGTTGAAATAATCCATCACAAAGAGATAGCTGTGAGAGGTAATGATGAACGAAGTCATAAAGAATCTAAAAAAAACACGAATAATATTAAAGATTTTTTTTTATATGGGAGTTGCTTTATTATTTACCTTGCTTATAATATACAAGGTTTATATTTCAAAAAGTGGATTTTTCTGCAATTAAATATCTTAAAATTTATCTTAACTATTGAGATCAGGAGGAATATATTAATGTGGGCTAATCAGGAACTTCTCAGCATTTGCTCACGTGGAGAGGAAACCACTTAAAACTCTTCAGGAGAAGCCGACCTGTTGGCAGCAGTCAACAGGCCTTCCGTTCCACTAAAGGAGTGTTCGGTATTTTGTTCCCTACTTTGGTTTATTTTACCAATTTCCTGCGCTATATTTATCATGTATGATACTACCAATATTAAAGATTAAGTTTAAAAGGAATGTTATGCACAAAGTGAATAATTTTCCACATTAACCCGAAATCACTAAACATTAGAAAACCCCAAGGCAAAAAGTTGTTTACTAACATTTTTGACAAAAATTAGTCAATAATCGACGGTAGACGTACCGTTGGTTCACTATTACAAGAATTTCCAAATAAACAATACAGCCGCGTGATATCCGACGGAGAATAGCCTATTTCACACATATCATCTTAATCTAGACGGCTTTGTAAAATTATATTGAATTGACATTGATTAGATTTGTTTGTACCAATTTCAAGTCTGATAATATTAAAAATTTCGTTTTTTTTTAAAAACTCCATATATAATGATTCAAATAAAAATATCAAATAAAACGTCTCGGTTAATACATTATTTAATATATATATATAAGTGTTCTTATAATTTATCAAAATATTTCAATTTTGGTGACCATTTTCAACGAATTGTAAATTTTATTTATTTATTCTATTAGGTAAACAAACAGTTTGTACACCAATTTTGCCGATTTCTTTGTATATTAGTGTAAGAAACTCATGCACACACCAAAAAAATTGTTTACACTTAATACAATGATTTAAATTATGTTCAATATTATAAATGTAAAAGAAACGAAATGAAAAAATATTTTTATAATAATAATAATAAAGTTAAATATCTGCTTCTCTCAAAATTTCTATAATTTTTTACCTAAATTTACACGCATTGTCACAAAAAATATCAGCCTCGGTAAATATATTGTTGTATTGGTCGCATATTCTAGGTATTGTAGATTGTTTAAAATAGTTTGTTGACGCGTTTTCTGTGTAAAACAGAAGATTTTGTCTTGTCGGTCTAGATGGTAAATAACTCACTATTAGAAAATGGAAATCAAGTTATGGTAGAGTGTGGTTCGAACCCCGCAACATTAGTCACAAGACCTCAACCCGATTCAAATTAAATAGCAAACCTTAACAAGAGAGCTTTTAATGATAATTTTATCAAAATCATAATTTAAACACAGCGAGTACTCTTAGATAAAAATCCTGCAAAAGGAAATCGACTGGAGAAAAGTCTATCTCATGGTGTACTGGTTATTGCGTTTGTCAGGCATTAAGTAAATAATTTAAAAATAATAAATATCAATTCACCGTACTGTAGTTTATCATGCTGTGAAGATTTTTGCCATGGTGTAAAATAGGCCAATCATGCGATATCACGCAGTGGGCTCGTGGTTTTTACGTACACAGTGGTCTAGTCTCCGTTAAATGTACTTTAAACTAATTACCGTGTGCTCTTTACAAAAAAAAATCAGAATTTGAAAATGACTCAACAAATTTTAGTGATGCACATGTTAACTTATTTATTTTTGAAAATCAAATGGGTTACTAACGGAAATGACAATTTAATTTTATTAATAACCTATTTTTGTCCTTAAATTTAATATCTCCATAGGTGGTAACATATATTACTCTGACACTACTGTCACATTGGAAATTGACATTCAAATATTTGTTTGTAGTTTTTATGAAAAACATGTTTTTTTTTTCAAGAAAATTTAAAGAAGCGCACGTTTTTTTTGTGCCAAAAAAAAGAATCATATAAGCTGTTTCAATTTGCGTGAAACATAAAATAATTAAGCAAAATGTCATAAAATAAAGTAAAATTTATGTTAATATTTTTAATAATAAGTGCTCTTTTTGAACACTTGGAATGCATTTTTGTAATGTTAACTATATAAGTAATAAATAGTAATAAAATATATTTTTGAAAGCAAAACGCAATGATCTAAATATCTCAAAATGGCTCAAATGTGAGTTGGTTTTTGGCCTAGAACTCTTCATTAGTCTTCAAAATTACATAACTTCAAAGTATTATATTATTATGTTTTTTTTTCTGTCCACTCCTGCCCCAGGCGAAGAGACTACTAATAAATCTTTCTAAAATAGATCAAGTCAAAGAAGGAATCGTGTGTTATAAATACCACATTTTAAAACGAGGCTCGCACAGAGACATGCATATTTTATAGGACCAAAAATGTTTAATTCATTTTTTACTGATAATATTTCATTGATTTCAAACTTTAAAAATTTTCCTTCTTTTAAAAAAACATGGAAGATCCTGGATTCAAACTAAAGATATGAACTGTTTTTTTCTATGATTTATTTTGTTGCCCTTTAATATTAAGGTATATTTTTTTTTAATATTTCATATTTCCTTTTTTAATTACCATAAAAAAAATATACCGTATTATCTTTTACAGAATATATATTTTTTTCTTATGTTACACAAAAATATTACAACTGTCCATTATTTATTATATGAGCAAAAATTCATTAACATTTTCTTGTATACCCACGAACAGACCATGCCTCTGTGGGATACAATAGTAAACAAAAAATCCCACAAAGGCATGGCCTGTTCTTGGGTATACAAGAAAATGTTAATGAATTTTTGCTTCTATAATAAATAATGGACAGTTATAATATTTTTGTGGGACATAAGAAAGAAATAATAAGATATTCTGTAAGAGATAATATGGAATTTTTTTATAGTATTTTAAAAACGAAATAAAAAATATTAAAAAAAACACAAAAATATTCTTTATTATTAAAGGGCAACAAAATAAATCTTAGAAAAAAAGCCATGCTTTTGTGGGATTTTTTGTTTACTATTGTATCCCACAAAGGCATGGCCTGTTCGTGGGTATACAAGAAAATATCAATGAATTTTTTCTCATTCAATAAATAATGGACAGTTATAATATTTTTGTGTAACATAAGAAAAGAAAAAAAATATTCTGTAAAAGATAATATGGTATATTTTTTTTATGGTAATTAAAAAGGGAAATAAAAAATATTTAAAAAAAAACACAAACATATCCCTTATTATTAAAGGGCAACAAAATAAATCATAGAAAAAAAGATTTCGTATCTTTAGTTTGAATCCAGGATAGTGCATGTTTTTTAAAAGCAGGAAAAATTTGATAGTTTGTAATCAATTAAATATTATCAGTAAAAAAAGAATTAAAAAAATTTGGGCTCATAAAATATGCATGTCTCTGTGCGAGCTTCGTTTTACAATGTGGTTTTTCTTTAAATTATTTTTTAGATACGTAAATAGTGCTAAATAAAAAAAAATGGTAATAACCTTACTCCATTAATAGGCAACATAACACCGGGAGAAGGTGTCATGTTAAATATTTGGTTGAAATTTGTGTACCAGCTAAAACTCAGGATTATTTTAAGAAATATACTGAGTTTCGGTTTTGAATTTTGTAGATTATTTTCATGATGAACGTCTGAAAAAAAAAAGTCACAAAAGAAATTAGTCAGAGGATAACCAAAACCTAACACAATTGAACAAATATTTACTTTATATATTGTAATTAAGAAGTTCAGTGTTTTTTTTGAATTTTTCATTTGTTAATGTTAAACTAGGTCAAAAATTTTTTTTTAATTTTTAGATATCGTATTATCGGCGCTACGATTTTTCAAAGTTTTGTATTTCTGAAATAACTCCGCGTGTAACGTCAGAGGTTCATTTTCGCTTATTCTCATTCAGTTCTTCCTATTGGTCCAGAAGCGACAAGCAGACCGGAAATCTTCCATAGCTCTCAGATCATAGGTTGATTCACATGAACCAGTGACGTCATTTAAAGTAGTGCGTTTTTATCAAAATATTTTTGATTATTTTTTCTGTACATTTTTAAGAAAGTTTGTCGTACAATTTAATGCTCTAAGTTTTACCGCGCGTAAGAAACATTTTTGTATCCAATTTCCCGTAGGGCTGAAGTTCCTCATTCAATGGAAAACCATGTAAAATTTTCGAATTGCTTCCAATTCGCAGACAATACTGCCCTTGTAATAAGCCATTCATATGTCTGCCCAAAAAATGCTTCAAGAAGATTTTTCAAATCTCATTAAATGGGCGCATGACTTGCTTTATGACATGCTTAGTAATAAATTCTAAAAAAATAAAATTGTTCATGTATCCTCACCATATATTACTAAATGTGAATTTGAAATAGAAATACAAGCTCATATAATTTTTTGCCTTCATTCAAATTTAAATATAGAATCAGATAAATGTAATTGTCCTTTTATAGATGTTGTAAATCATCATAAATATTTAGGATTAATTATTGATTCTAAATTTAGCTGGGGTGTTCATATTGATGGAATCTGCGACAGATTAAGGTACTGGCTTAAGGTGATTTATGAAATCAAAAGCATACTACCTTTCAAAACGTTAAGATACATATATACCTCGCTCATTGAATCCATTATATCTTACGAAGTGCGTGTCTGGGCCTGGGGTCTCACCTTCCAGTCTCATCTGGGTAAAATTTATTCAGGTGAGACTGTTGAGGGGGATTGTACCGGATAGCATAATCCGTGAGGCGAAACATATGGGCAAAGGTGTATATTTTAAATTCTGTAATGTCCTGCCGGTAAAACAATTTTGTGACTACAAATTGATTGTAGATCACTTTGTTGATCCGGAATAGTAAAAGAGAGTTTCCCCCACTCACAACATTAGATTAAAAACTAAGGGCTCCCTGTTTGTTTCCCGAATTACAAATTACTTCGGAGAGCAAACATTAAATTGCGTTGTTCCAAGATTGTTCAATGATCTCTCACAAACCATCATTAACATGAAAGATCTTCAAATGAAAAAAAGAACTAAAGAAATATCTTCTAGATACTTTATAGTGCCTATTTATAAATAAATTTGTAAAATATAAATAAAATAAATGCAATATAAACCTGTCATAAATAAAAATTAAAATTGTCTCACCGAAAAGTCTTTAGACTAAGTGGGTAACCGATTCTTATATGTATTTTTTAATTATAAAATAAACGCTGCTCTGCAGCACTGAAACTGAAAATACAAACTAATACCACTTTCAGACAATAAGATTTCGAGTATTATTCAATTAAAATCAATAACCTACTTCCACTATCTATTAAATCAATTAGTAACGAGAAATGTTCAAAAAGGCTATAAAAAAATGGATAATGAAACTAGGAAGAAGTAAAATGGATTGTCTCATTCGCCCAAATCAATATTGAATCAACTGCTCCACAAATGTTATGTTTTTTTTCTTTCATTGTGCTTTAGGTAATATAAATAATAAAGATGTACATAAATCAATTATAAACATAAATACATAGTGTTTAACAAAACTGTCTGAACATTTTGTTAATTATCTCTGTTTATTAAGTCTTCTTTGTTTATTCTTAAATGTAAAAATATTTAAAAAAAAGTCTATTGTTAAGTGTCCTCAACACGGGTCACCCCAGTGAGGTCACATTACTTTATTATTAATCGTATGTAGTTTATAATGGAAAAAAATATGAAAAATTATAATTTATTTATTTATTTATTAATTGGCACCACAACAGGCCAGGAGGCACAATAACAGTGGTAAATTACATCACAGAATACCCAGGCTTGAGAAAAATCACATTTATTTTTTGTGTTCTCACCGGGAATCAACCTGGAACCTTCCGTGTATGAGTCAAGTGTCTTATCCATTACACCATGGAAGCCGCCATAATTTCTCAGTTCAGTTCTAATCAGTGTCACATACTAAAATCACAAACAGTATGTAGAATTGTGAATGTTACACAGTGTTCACATAAACCTGCCAATGACAGTTAAATTTATTTATTTATGCTTTATTAAGTTGGTTCATAACATCTTAAGAACTTATATAAACTTTCAATAAAATTACAATTTTTTTATCAAAATTTCTCAAGAACATATTTTTTCAAATTAATTTTAAATATTTCAGTTTTTTCTGTTTTTTTATTTCTTCAGGCAACTCATTGTACAGCTTCAATCCCTGGTACAATGAATTTTGAGATTCTGTTTTTTTCCTCATTGGTAATCTTATCTTTTTTTTACCCCTTGTTTCATGTTTATGACATTGTTGGTTTAATTTATTGTAGTTTTTATTTTATTCATCCTTTTAATTATTTTATGAATAAAAATTGCCACATTATATTTGATTTGTTGCTTAACTGTGAGCAAGCCAATTTATTTGTGCATTCTTTCTACATTAGAATATATGCCCAATGAATACTTAAAATTTCTACAATCTCTTACAATTTCTTTATCTAGTACTAATTATTATGTTCACTAACCTAATCAGAGATTACGTACACACAACAATGAATTTTTCTCTTTTGATATCTTTTGGTGTTCAGTATGTATAAGTGAGGCTTTATCAAAGGTAAATTAATTTATTAGGCCATTTAGCCATCTTGAGTTTATGAGTACCTGAGTAATGTATTTTTTCACTTGTATTCTTGTATTTGTCATTTTATACAGTACGAGGGTGTACCCAATAGAAACCGAACTTATATTTTTAAAATTTAGGAAGTTAATTAATTTTCAAAAAACCTTCAATAACCTTTAGAGTAGTCTGATTAAGAGCTTATTTTCTTATCCAAATTTCAATTCCATTGTTGGAAATATTATATATTAATCCAAATGAAAATGATCATCTTATGGTTCGTTTTTAGTGTCATGTGGGTTTTCCTCCCACCAATATTTGTGTACTTTCGAAGGCCGCGTGTGCAAAAACTATAAAAATTACAGAATATCTAAAACCGTCACAAGGTAGCCCGTTTTAATAACTACCATGCAAACTAAAAACGGTTGCAAGGTGACGTTACAGCGCTGCGCATAGGGGTCGAAATTTGGGCTTGCGTGGGCACTGCGTGCGGTCAGTTCAATTGTATAAATATCCTTGTAGATTTGGGCGCTCAATATCTAAGATCATTGAGGGAACTGAGCCTGACACAACAGCGCCAATATTTCTTACTGATAATTTCAATGTTGATCTGAACAAGAATATTTTTCAACAATGTTTGATTATGTCCAAATGCTTGCAGACTGGCTGGATTTCCTCCCTAGGGAGTTGTTCATATTTAAATTTATTTCAACAGAGAGGGAAAAAGTTTTCGAGAAGAAATTTGGAAGTCTAGGCATTTACAGGGCTTATGACCTGTCATTGGCTGGTTTAAGTGGCCACTTTACACACTGTGTAACATTCACCATTCTGCCCATGTTTGAACATCCACATTTCCTCAACTCTTCCATCTGTTGACTTTTGTGAAGTGAAAGAGCTGAAACCTTTATCACGTGGGTGAGATTCATCCGGCTGAACCAAATCACCTACTAGGCAACGCCTGGAAACAATTTTCCGATTTTTATACTTCTTCTTTTACCAGGTAGTAATTCAACAATGTTTGATTATGTCCAAATGCTTGCAGACTGGCTGGATTTCCTCCCTAGGGAGTTGTTCATATTTAAATTTATTTCAACAGAGAGGGAAAAAGTTTTCGAGAAGAAATTTGGAAGTCTAGGCATTTACAGGGCTTATGACCTGTCATTGGCTGGTTTAAGTGGCCACTTTACAAAGTCAACAGATGGAAGAGTTGAGGAAATGTGGATGTTCAAACATGGGCAGAATGGTGAATGTTACACAGTGTGTAAAGTGGCCACTTAAACCAGCCAATGACAGGTCATAAGCCCTGTAAATGCCTAGACTTCCAAATTTCTTCTCGAAAACTTTTTCCCTCTCTGTTGAAATAAATTTAAAAATTAAGAATATTTTTGGCTGGTTCCATATACGCAACAAGAATACAATCTACAACTTGTACAAACCTCTCTGACTGCATTTGGAAAATATTACAGTCGACTTATCGTTTGTACGTGAACTTAGTTCGACGTTTATGTTCTACGTTTCATATTTTAGTTACGATCGACAAATTTTTCATTGATTAATTATTTTTACTAATAATTTTGACGAATAAAGATCATGTGTTGCGTAATTTTCTTTCTTTCAAAACAAGAGAATCTCCCAATAACGAGAGTAACGTAATTTTTAAAAATTTAAATACGACACTTTGTAATATTCGAGTTTAATATTATAATGATACTAGTTTTAGGTATTCTGAATTACCCATCATCAGCAGCTCAATCATAAATAACTATCGATGTGCTAATAAGCGATGTGATAACAATTTCTCACCATGGTTGTTTATCGTATTCGCGATCACAATGCAACATCCGTGAATACCTAATATTAAATGTCAAAATATTTATGTTTTTAACAGATGGATGAGTCGAGGAAATAAGGATGTTCAAACATGAGCCGAGTGGTGAATGTTACACAGTGTGTAAAGTGGCCACTTAAACCATCCAATGACAAGTCATAAGCCCTGTAAATGCCTAGACTTTCATATTCCCATCTCAAAAATTTGTTGCCTCTCTGTTGAAATTAATTTAAATGTTCATTATTGTTCATTGTGATCGCTCAAATGCTGAGCATGTTTTTAAGCACGTCGATAGTTATTTGTGATTGAGCTACAGGTGTAAATATAAGCTGCATTTGAATTCACGAAACAATGATCCAACGAGAGTTTTAAGGATACTCTTTGCATTTTTTCCGGTTCATTTAAGGAAATAAAAAAAAATCGCAGGGGGCTGGATCCACAGACAGAGGTATATTTTTACATAATCCGAGTCACTCAAGACAGCTCCAAAACTTTTTTGTAACCTGGCAACGGTTTTTCAAGATAATTTGGCAAATTTAAACGACATTTTCATAGGTTCGGGCATCGAGGGACGTCCAGAGCGAGGTTGATCAACAAATGACCTTTCACCTCTTTTAAAACAAAAAGTCACTCACATACTCAAGTTCATTTTTTTAATAATTTATAGCCCAAAAATAAATTATTTACAAAACTCGTTTATTTATCGTAGCTGCTCAAATTTAATTTACTTTGTCCCTATTTAGATATTTTTAATAGAAAATTAAAAAAAAAAACATATTGAAACACTGTAAAATAAAACATTTGTCAGTGTGTATTTTATATGTGTGTATTTAGTGTGTGTGTAGTTTATGTTCCTTTAATTATATTTATTGTATTCTAATACCAAAATTTTGAATTGGTCAACTTTGTTATGAAAATCCCTCTCCTCCACTCCTCCACTCTATTTCCTCATCCCTTAACCTTCTTGAAACCTTTTTTTTCTTCTCATGTCTCATATAATATATTACTTTTCTCTTTACTGTTTAACATGTTCTCTCATTATATTTGTGAAAAACTTTAACTGGATGTATGTACTATTTTTTATATTTTGAATTCTTATATAACAACTGTTGTTTTTTCTTAATAAATAAAAAAAATACTTGAGTTTTCCCCAAAATATAATGTTTGTAGGCCATCGTTAACATGTCAAGAGCTTCTGCGCGTTTAGGCGTTTCTTAAAAGTTGCCAAGGAAGAGGCATTTTTATTTACTTAATATCTTATGAGATATTTGTCTGTAAGTTATGCCAATTATTTGTATGACGTCAGAATATAATATTTTTTTGAACCGTTTTTGGTGTTGTACCGGTTTGCCTCCTTTGTAAAATTAAAAAAACATATGCGCAAACGTCGTGAAAAAATATTTTTTATTGAATTAAAATTAGCATTTTTCTAATAATAACAATAAACAAACATTAGGAGGTTTATAAAATGAAATCATTTTCCCAAACAGGGGCAAAGTTTTGTTTTACCTTTTTTGTGATTCTCCTCAGAAGAAGACTCCTTACTCGTTGAAAACTTGTCAGTCTCGCGTAAAGCCGACGCTAGAGCGTTCTGATATAAAATTATGTCAAAGCTTGTTCCAAGGATAATAAAAATCACAATTAATATTGTGCTGATTCTGAAAATAAATTAACGTTAAGAATAAAACAGCAATTTCAAATAAAGTGTTTTTTTTTTAAACGTTGAAAATAAATAAAATATTAAGAGTAGATTTTTACGATTCCATCAATGCATAAAAATTAATTTTCAATCATATTTTTGTCATTTATTAGGTTTAAAATCGAGCACATACAAAACGGCTTCAATAAAACCAGACAATGAGAAGTTATAACCCTTTTAAATGCCTTAACTTCTGAACTCTCTGTTGCAATACATTTCAACCTTAATAACTCTCCCTAGGCAGTAAATAACAGCCTTGTCAATAAACATTTGGACATACTCAAACTATTGTTGATTCGGCTAACTGGTATAGAAAATAAAAAGTATTTCTAGGCGTTGCGTTGACAAGTAGGTGAAAAATTATATTGTTAAAAATTATAATGTGTTACGTTTTGTTTAATTTAATTAAATTATTTTTTTATTTATTTTTTATTTTATTCCATTTCATTTAATTTAATTAAATTAAATTCATTTTCATTTTTAATTTATTTTATTTTATTTTATTTTATTTTATTTTATTTTATTTTATTTTATTTTATTTTATTTTATTTTATTTTATTTTATTTTATTTTATTTTATTTTATTTTATTTTATTTTATTTTATTTTATTTTATTTTATTTTATTTTATTTTATTTTATTTTATTTTATTTTATTTTATTTTATTTATTTTAATTTATTTTATTTTATTTTATTTTATTTTATTTTATTTTATTTTATTTTATTTTATTTTATTTTATTTTATTTTATTTTATTTTATTTTATTTTATTTTATTTTATTTTATTTTATTTTATTTTATTTTATTTTATTTTATTTTATTTTATTTTATTTTACTTTATTTAAATTATTTTATTTTTTTGTTATTCATTTTTTAATTTTATTTATAATTTAGCTAGATAATTCTCATTCACATCAACAGAGTTTTCATCTCTTTCCTTTCACAGAACAAATGGAAGGGTTGGGGAAATGTGGATGTTTAAACATAGGAAGAATAAATGTCACACAGTGGCTAAGTGGCCACTTAAACCTGGTAATGACAGATCATTACTACTATTACTACTAATAATAAAACCATTATGCCATTTCCCCGTAGGGTTAGGCGAGAGGATAAACCGCTATACACATTTATCCGACATACATTCCTAGAACTTCAATGCCCCGTCTGTTATCTGATCATGCCACGTCTTCCTTGCCCTACGTTACGATTCATTCTCACTCATAACCCTGTTAATGCCTAGACGTCTATATTCCCTTCTCAAAAATGTTTTCCTCTCTGTTGCAATGCAAATGTTCTTCAATATTAAAAAAAATATATATTTACATAAAAATGATGGACATCGGATGCCTGATCCAAGGATAGTCTTTGCCAGTATTTAAAACTCCATCCATTTTGAAGGAAGCATTGTAAAGGTCTTGAAAAACGAGGGTTTTGGAGTCAAAATACTTCTGGAGAAGCAGGCTGATCTCGTCTTCATCACACGAAGCTGGGAGACACATCCCCAGAGTTATCTTCGTCTAGAAAACAAAGATTTATTAAACCCATATTTGCACAGGTTAAGAAATTATCACTACACAATATGTTTGTTTAAGGTGATTCAATATACTACCAAAGGTATGACAGAATGTACAATCATTATTAAAGTTCAAGGTATGAAGTAAATAGGTTTAAAGCCTTGGATTTGCATAAAAGATACAAACGGGCAATTGAAGTGATTATTGTACTTCGAATCATTTATTTATTTATGGTTTTGCGTTTAGCGCTACGTTGATATCAAATATTTTTTTTATGAAAACATAAACCTAACACAACACCAACCCTAATTTACAACACGCAATTCTAACAAAGATAACAAGATGTAATGAGAATACAGATGATATTATTTATATTTGTCTTGTAATTTTTTTGTGTGTTTAGAGTGTTGTGTTAGGAGTGTGGTTCGTTGATAGTAGTGTATGGAATGTAGTTTATGTTATTTCTGATATGGAGGTACATTTAAATAGACTAATGTCAATACTAATAACCATATTTTGGCAGATTGATCTTATCCAGACGAATTCAGTGATATGAATAAAACTCAATATGACAGTGTGTCATAAAAAGTGATTTAATCGGGTTTTTAGATAACTTTCCACTGGTTTATTAAATCGGGCCTAAGGGAAGTTTTTTAAATGTCCCAAAGATTACTAACATTTAAAGATATAGAAAGCATTAAAATCATTAAAATAATTTTTAAAAAGCCCTTCAGGTACCCCAGCGTCGAGTTATTTGAGGAATTCGAGATCTTAGATATAAGACAATTTTTAGAATAATAATATTTGTGCAAGTAAATTATTCTATCAAATCCCAAAAGGAACACTCCCACACTACCAGAAGTCAAACTAGAGGATGGGTCATGGGGTCTATCACAAACTTTGAATTCGGGCAAAGAAATTTCAGGTTTCTGGGCCCCAAAATATTTAATATGTTACCCAAAGATTGCAAAACCATGACCCGGATTTAATTAAAAAAAATTGTAAAAAATAGGTTACTGGATTAAGGTCGAGAAAAATCGGAAAATTCACCAAAAATAAATTCCTAATAAAAAAATATTGTATTGCGGTATGGTATTAACAAGTAGGTAGTAATGTTATTGTTTATTTTTGCATGAAATGTCTGCCTTCAAACAGGTTGTACCTAGTTAGGCAGACTAGACATGATCCAGAGAAATCCATTACGTAAGTGTTTATGTAGTAGATAAAGTTATTGTTATTTTTGTTAATAAACTTTGATTATTATAATAATAATTATTATTAGTATTGCTTATTTATTACATACCTCCTCCATTCATGCATTTTCTTCTTAAAATATATTTTTCATCACGGTAGTAATATCAGTCATTCTCACCTCGTTATCCCAGTGTGTAAATATTTGAAGAGTAGAGTTATGGTAGAAGTATGCGGAAAAATAAGACACTGGAAATGCCGCAATAGTATCGTTGGTTTCCAAGTTGTATGGCTTGATGTAGGGGCTAACCCTGGCCTGCCTCAGGGAGGCCGCAAGGTCACACTGTTTCTTGGAGCCCATCCAATACGTGTTACCCCAGTAGAATCCCGTCTCAGGAGCTCCTGAAGCGTCCAACACTAGAAGCAGAAAATTAAATTTTGATATTCCTTACTACTACTGGCTACTCTTACGATAATTTTAGTAACATCACATTAATTATCACATGATTATTATGAATTGGTTTGTGATCCCATGGCCAGTATCGTGAACTCGCGCATCAAAAGTCCGAGGTCCAAAATTAGTTATTGACCGCAAAATTCATTTATATTAACATATTACAACAGAGATGAAGAACATTTAAGAGAAGGAAATATAGAAGTCTAGGCATCTACAGGGCTTATAACCTTAGAATCTCACCCGCATAAATAAAGGTTTCAGCTCTTTAACTTCACAAACATCAACAGATGAAAGAATTGAAGGAATATAGATGTTCAAATATGGGCAGAATGGTGAATGATGCACAGTGTGTAAAGTAGCCACTTAAACCAGCCAATGACAGGTCATAAGCCCTGTAGATGCCTTAACTTCTACATTACCTTCTCTTAAATGTTCTTCATCTCTGTTGTAATATGTTTATATAAACAGCTCCCCATGGATTTGAACCCAGTCCTTGTCTACGAAAATTTGGACAAACTCAAAATATTGTTGATAAATCCACCTGGTCCATGAAGAAGTATAGAAATTGAAAAAATAACATTTTCAGGCGTTGCCTAGTATGTAGGTGAAATAATTCAATAAGATGAATCTCACCCGCATTAATAAAGGTTTCAGCTCTTTAACTTCACAAACATCAATAGATGAAAGAATTGAAGGAATATAGATGTTCAAATATGGGCAGAATGGTGAATGTTACACAGTGTGTAAGGCGGCCACTTAAACCAGCCAATGACAGGTCATAAGCCCTGTAGATGCCTAGTCTTCTATATTACCTTCTCTTAAATGTTCTTCATCTCTGTTAAAGTTGAATACTGTTAAATTAAACTAAATAATACAGAAAGAAATGCGTTTTGCAGAACCGTTATATTATTATGCATTTTCAATAAATGACAAGAATAAATAATGTACTAAAAGAATGTGTGTGCACAGATACTATTGAGAAAGAGTGAACAAGAGTTTGAATAAATATTTTACAAGTATGCACAATAAAATAAAAAAAGCCATGCAAAAACACTCTAAGGAATATGCAATAAGTAATACACGAGAAAACAAAACCCACAAGTATGAAGAGGAGGCAACCCAAGTAATGGTTCTCCTAAGACATGCACAGCACGTGACAAAAAAAAAAACATCTACTCAGCATTGTAACTGTTTTAAAAAACTTTGACGCCTCGATTTTTGAATATTTTAACAACTAAATATTTATCCATCTGACTTCCGATCCACCTGATAAATATTTTCTAATACTTCATAATATTTATTTTCCAATTTCGCTGTTAAAAAAAAAAATCGAAATTATTTTGAACGATCGCCTTTTTTTGGCTGCCTACTTTAACAATCCAATTCAGTTTTCCGGAGTCAATTCCATTTTTTTATTTTCGACATTTGTTCTTAGGAACATGGGAACATGACCTGACGCTTTCAGGATGCTTTCTAGATCATGCTTTCTAAGTTAACCCTAGATCACTAACCATTCGTCAAATAATCTATGGGCATTCCGTGCTTATGCAGTTTCAATAAGTTCCCTCCGCCTGCCTCCCTGCTCACATCTAGCAAATTCGTAAAAAGCGAAATTATTTACCCACACGCATTGATTGTGGACGCATGGTAATTAGATTAGGATCTAACGCGTAATCGTCGTCTGACAGACGAAAGGTTGTTAGTTACTTGTTGGTAGTAACTTTTTTATCCTCATATATTAAAAGTAAAATTTAAGTAATTATACATGTTAAAATTGCGAAGAAGGCAGTGGTCAATTAACAAGTAGAACTACCTATTAAGCAAAAAAAAAATAGCTTTTGACCTGCCAAAAACATCGCATGACGAAATACTCGTGCAAGGGCTGCGAAAGACTTATTTGTGGCAAACATAATGTTTCTATGTGCATTAGCTATATGTAGGTTAATTCTAAAAATACGTTGACTACGTGCTGGCCTGAAAATTAAGATAGCCATGCAAATTATAAAAAATAAAATTGATTAAATTAATATTGATGTTCTGTTTCGTTATCTGACAGATGAAAGGTTAGTTACACCGTTACTCGAAAATAAGGTTAGTGAGGTAACTAACTAACTAACTAACCATCACGCCATTTCCCCAGAGGGGTAGGCAGAGAGGATAGAACGCCACACCACTCTGTCCTGGCACACTTCCTTTGCTTCCTTCACATTCATACATCTTCTCATGCACGCACGTCGATTATTCCGACTTTTCACATGACCACTTTCAAGAATTTGTTGTACTTGATCATGCCATGTCTTTCTCGGCCTTCCTCGACTTCTACAACCAGACACATTCGCATCATAAATCTTTTTAGCCGTTCTTTCATCATTCATTCGCTCCACATGACCGAACCATCGCAAAAGACCTTTCTTAATTTTGTCGATAATGCTTAACTCAGCCTTGCATTCTGCTCTAATGAGGTAGGGTCAAATAAATTGGTACTTACGTTTCAAAGCCCATTTTTGGTGTGTCCTCACTCCTTCCTCTATTTTTCCAAGCTGGGTTTTGCAATTCGAAATATTATCGTGGTTAACAGCAGTCTTGACAAGTCCATAATATATAGATTGTGTTTCCAGAATAGGTTCACTACTGCCACAAACCATAAAAAATGCAACGAAAATACAAGCAAAAATCAGCAACCTAACAAAATTTGTTTCCATTTTAGTAACTTATATGGCTCTTGTTATATTACAGTTTGTTATGGCTTATGATGATTCCATAATCAATTTTTATCACAGTTATATTAAAGTATGTCCGAACGTTTGCAGACGAGTCTGGATTCCACCTTCAGGGAGTTATAAAAATTATCGTTACTCGATCATTGCTACAGCGAAGAAAACCGTTTTTGAGAAGAGAATATGGAAGTCAAGGCATTAGCAGGGCTTGCAACCTTTAATTGTCTGGTTTAATTATATCAAATCAATCAAACAAACAAACCAGTGAATCCCTCCACGTATACTCACCCAAAAAACATAATAAAGACCCAAAGTCTTCCAATCGGTTTCGTTCATACTTAAAAACAATGTGTTTAGTTAATTAATGAGTAATTATTTAAAGTTTTCAATTTCATAAGCCACGATTTTAATTGAATTTAAATCCACTACATTTAATGCCTTTTTTATTTTGAGTTGAGCAAGTTATATAAAGAGCTTGTGTCAAATATTGTTATCCTTCCTCATGACCCTATTGTAAATTCAAACGGTAGGAAAAGTTGTGTTTACTAGTTTATTTTTTGTATAAATTTAATATCGTCAATTTAGATCATTATTGTCGTTCTCATAACTCTGACACCCTGTGTACAAGTCACAACACTATTTATACCACAATCAAGCAATTAACTATGGAAGTCGACGTTGTTTGTTTGTTCAAACTTGACACTGACTATCTCAACGGATCAAGCTTTCAAACTTACATATAACTTGAAATGGATTATCAGTTATTGCTATAAAAAGTCATACATCCTTTTTTTTATAGGGTCGTATAAATACTTTTTTTTAATGCATAAATAAATTATCATTCAAATTTTGTCACCATGGGGGTGGCCAAGTCCGACCAGGTAAAGACTATAGAAAGAGAACCTTAACCCTTTACGAGTGTTTCCTATTTTTTAATCTGAAGCAAAAATCCTGAAAAAGAATTATAGTGACAATAAATTGCCTCAAAGTGTACATGATGATTGCTTATTTGCCTTTCATGCTTGAGGCCCTGGGTTCAATTTCTGGTAGAGTCAACGTGTAATATATGTTTTAAATGTGGTTCCATACTGCAATATTTTATTGTCCTTGGAGAGAAAGACTGATCACATACCTTTGATGCAATAAAAAAATCCAGATACGTAACAATTATACTGTGCATTCACCTGGAAACTAAAGCTGGCTTGACTGTCGTCTTAAGAACACTGCAAAAAAATAATATTGCATTTCTTGTACATAAGAATGACTAGACAGATGCCGCCGTTTTGTAACAACAATTCACGGACAGTGTATACTTGTAATGCAGTATTAAATAGACTTCATGAACTCAGCAATGGTTATTCCCACGTATCTGATATATTAAGTGTAGGGTATTGTTCCTATAGAACAAACCTTTTGAACTTTTTCAAAGATGGTGAATGGTAATTATATTTATTTATTCATGCATTCCATTTACAGTTTTTTGTTCACTTTGCCTAGCTGTGTGAAACAGTACTTATGATTTTCTTGTTGTTTTACTATAGAATATTTTATTATTTAAACTTTATACTGAATTTGCTGTATAATTTTTAGGTTATTTTTTAAAATATAAATCTTGTATAATTTTTGATTTGATTTTTTTTTAATAAATCTTGTTTTTAAAATTCATGTTTTTGAAAAAAAAAAAAAAAAAAAATTAAGCCAAATATGTTAATATTATAAATGTTTGTAAAAGGCAGATTTGCCGTTTATGTTAATAAAATAAAATAAAATAAACATCCCACAATAAAAAAAAATTGAATGGCTGATTTCCTAGCATGGATGTCAAAGTGCTGGCAGTAAGGGAAATAGAAAATGACTTTAACTCCTCACTCGTAAGAAGAGAGTACTATTGGGACGGCTAATAAAAGAGGCCAGTCGTAGATCAGTAGTTCGGTCAAGTTCAGTTCAGACGTGAATTATTTCAAATCAGTTCAATACAGTTATCACCATTACTCTAGGGCTTCACAACCAAATTCTATAAATTAATTCAAGATGTAATAAATACACACTGAAGTATAACGTCGTTTTCTTCTGTTATCTCCAACTGGTCAAGAGGCTCCCTTTATGAACAAGCAAAATCTTACATAAGCACCAATGCAGTGCTCTTTGCACCAAGCATGTTCTCCATCTTTGCCAAAATGTCTATCAATCTTAGCTAATAATAGTTCTTTATCTCAATTCCATATTCCTTTGTGAAGATTCATCCATCTCTGTCAACTATCTTGCTTCAAAAGAAAACAATTGCAGAAGTATCAGTAGGCAATTAGCACTATGAAGAAACATGAAAACGGTTGGTGTGAAAAAATAGAGATCAGCTAATGAATTTACACTATAGTGTTTGCATGCGGTTCAAGGTTTGAATTTTTTATGACGGAGCACTTGGGCTTTATTTGCAAAACTATTTTTCAATGTTTCTCAATTCTATTTAAACAGTATAATGTACCATAAAATTTTATTTGAAGCGCTTATTTTGTAATTTTTCATCGTCAATGATAAATAATTATAAATTGTTCGTACCAACTTACACAAAAAAAAACATTTAATTTAATTAATGCTTTAAACGATATGGGGTCAAAGCAGCGTAAAATGTTTTTTTTTTTACGTTACATATCTATTTCTAAATTCTCATTATAGAAACTTAAAGTATACGGTCAGATTTATCAAAATATTTGGAATTGAGTAAGGAGGAGTAATTGAGGAGTAATTGAGTAAGTAATTTATATCATATTTAACTCGATTGCGTAATTTATGTTTAGATCAAAACTATTTTCAGTCTAATTATTTTATTTATAATAAATTCGAAAGTTTACTAATGGGTGCCCCCATTAGTCTTCTTGTTTGCAAACAATTTAAAAAATAAGATATTTAATAATTCTATCGAAAATATTTTCTTACGGAAACGATATGTGGATGATGTTTTTTGTATTTGGATGGTAACCGAACGCCAGCTACAAACTTTCCTTAATTTATTAAATTCTTTCCATAAAAATACAAAATTTACATTAGAGATGCCACAAAATTTTTAAATAAATTTTCTGGATATAATATTGACCATTATTAATAATAATATGACATTCAGCCGATGACAATTATCCGATATCTCATAAACAACGCGCATTTTATGGTCAATCGATTAATTAATATTTCGCTGTCAATATATATTTATTACAAAGAACTTAAAAAAATAAAACATATAGGTTTACAGAATGGCTATTATGCTCAGATTATATTTTGAATAAAAAAACAACACAAAAAAATCACAGATCTGTTATTCTAGCGTCATGTTATTAATAAATTAAAATCATATGAATGTCGACGAATTTTATGTGTCAATGCATTGTTGGCCAATTCGTTCAATTTGAAAACGGCAAAAATCGACCCTAAGTAGCGCCTGCTAACGTCATTCAACATACACATTTTTTTATTGTTTTTTTTTATTTTATAAATTTATTGCGTGATTTAAGTAAACATATTAAATAACAGGGAATCTATATAAAACTAGTGAGTAGAAAATGAAAACGAACATGGCTCAGCTTGTTCTAAGATGGAAATATTTTATCTTTTAAAGTATAAGTAGTTCTTTACTAATTTAACAATAAAAAAAAAACTAAAACACTTAATTATAAATGCCTAGCTAATCAAATGCAAAAAATTAATAATCGTTATTTTACAAATAACAAGTATATATATGGGTCAAAAATACATGTTACTTAAACATAAATAATATAGTATAATATATAATAAAAAACAAACACAAATTAAACTTTATCAGTTTCATTGTAGTATTTCAGCTACGCCATAAATAAAAAAATATTTATTTATTTATTAATATACTATACATGGCACGCAGTTACAGAATTCAATATAAATACTTCATTACAATATGAAAAAAAAAGTATAATGTTAAATAAATATTATAAAACAGCAGTTTTGTGTTAAGAACGTGGTTAGATATGGATTCTAAAAATAAAAATAGAAAAAAAAAAATTAAACAATGTGTGAATGTAAAACTTTTAAATTTAAAAAGAAAAGGATTATTAAATTTTTTAAGAGGTACTTTAAAAAGTTCAAGATTTTGTTAATTTAGGCTCATCAATCTCTGCGGGCGGAGCATGTACTTTAGAAATTAAAAGAAGCTTCCGAATCCCAAAAAAATGCCATGACTCGACTGACCAAAATTTAGCAAGATCGGGGCATCTCGAAAAAAACTAAAATATTCATAGTACGCTTGTGTTCCCAATATTCTTGTATGGCGCAGAAACGTGGACAATTAAAGCACGTAAGCAGGAGAGAATAGATGCCTTCGAGATGTGGTGTTGGCGTCGAATGCTGAGAATAGCATGGACAGCCAGAAGAACAAATGTCTCTATACTGGAAGAACTCAACATAAAAGTTCGCCTATCGGCCATAGCTGCCAACGTATGCTGCAGTTCTTCGGTCACATAGCTAGACGTGACCCAGAAAATCTGGAGAAAATAATAATCACGGGGAGTGTGCCAGGACGAAGAAGCAGAGGTAATGCTGCAGCTCGATCGATCGACCGGGTGAAAACAACGTCACAGGCGACCCTATGTGGAGCTGTGGAGAGGGCGCAGGCCGTGAAGAGTGGATACGCTTTGTCAATGGAATGGCTGGTGAGAGTATCAATGATCACGACCCTCAGAACTGAGGAACGACAGAAAAAAAAGAGGTACAAAATAAAAGTATATTAAACAAAAAAAAGCAATAAAATTCATTTATATATAAAAAAAAACAGTAATAATAATAACAATAAAATAAAATAAAATAAAATTTGAAGTATACTCGTATATATGTGCACAATAAATAGTACCCATACAAAAGTAAATATAAAAAGCACTACAATTCAACATATGTAAATTACCGTTCACCATCTTTAAAATGATAAAGTAGAGTTGATTTATATAATCTATTCTTTATTGCTAAAAATATCAGCAACGTCAGAATAGTTATTGCCGAGTACATGTAGTCGATTCAGAATAGCATTATTTGAGTATACTGTTCGCGAATTGTTGCAACAAAACGGAGGTACTTGAAGAGTCCTTCGCCCAGTTACCTTGGTGTTAATGAGTGCTAATAGTTTTGGACAGTCCCATCTAAAGTTAACAATCTTAAATAAATTCAGTAAATCTACAATATTTCTTCTGTTAGTTAGTTTTAACATGTTTAAAGTATTTGATATAACAATATTTTGACCCTGTCCAAATTTTCGTGGACAAGGATTGAATTTAACCCCTTAGGGAACTGTTACTATACTACAACAGAGATGAAGAACATTTAAGAGAAGGCATCCACAGAGCTTATGACCTATCATTGGCTGGTGGCCATTTTACACACTATGTAACATTCTGTATTCTATATTACATTCACTAAAGTATTCTTCATCTCTGTTGTATTATGTTAATATTAACAGCTCCCAGGGTTGAATCCAGGGTTGAATCCAGTCCTTGTCTACAAAAATTTGGGCAAACTTAAAACATTGATGATAAATTCACCTGGTCCAAGAAGAAGCATATAAATTTAAAAAAATTCAGACTTTGCCTAGTATGTACGTAAAATAATTTAGTCATATGAATCTCGTCCGCAACAATAAAGGTTTTGGCTATTTAATATCACAAACGTCAACAAATCGAAGGAATATAGATGTTCAAATATAGGCAGAAAGGTGAATGTTACACGGTGTGTAAAGTAGCCTTTTAAACCAGCCAATGACAGGTCATAAGCCCTGTGGATCCCTAGACTTCTATATTACCTTCTCTAAAATGTTGTTCATCTTTGTTGTATTATGTTAACATTTAATAGAATGTTAAAAATAGTAAATTCATATCGGATACAAAAATATTTTAAACTCTTTTTTTTAAAAATATTTTTTTAAGGAATAACCCACGAAGCCTCTATTTTGAGGCTTGCCAGCAGGTGGGATAGAGGGGATATGGCAGAAGGTAATGAAAAATAAACCACAACACCCAGACCAATTGAGAAAAATCTTTCTTGGATTTTTTCTTGCAACTGGCGGGAATCGAACCAGCGACGCCAGTTTCAGAGTTGGCCGTCTAACCAACTGCGCCACGGCGTCTATCTAATTTCAATAGTATATAAGTGTGAACTATAATTTGGTTTGTTTAGGTTATTACTGGGGTGGGTAACACATCATGTATCTCCATTCGACACGATTGCTATTAAAGAAGCCACTTCGGGAGGATTCCGAAACATCCCGAACGTGTAGGCGTCGAGTATTTATGAATATGGGTCCAGGGATAGTGAAATATCTCATGTCCAAGGTCCACTCTCAAGTGTGGTAGACCGACGCGCTAACATTGAGTCGAAATCAATCGTCCAGGGTTTCGGTTCTATTCCTTATTCTCCTGTACATGAAGTGTATTTCGTACAGAAAAGTTTAAGGAGTGTATTTGAACATGTGATACAAAAATATAAGATTATAAGGTCTTACCCTTCGGGTGTTAATCCTCCATGTCCTTCCATCCGATTATTCCAAGAAGCGAAACTTTTAAATACAAGTCGGATATAGTATCCCTAATGTAATAAATATGTTATAAATCGTAAGCACTTGTTTCCTTAAAACTCAAACCGCCAAAGTTTCCAGAATAAATCAAGTCTTGGAGATTCCATAGTGTACACGAACACTATGATAGAAGCACGCAACTATCCTTGCCTCTAGACTTTATAAATCCTACTTTAAAGATGCAACAGAAAACGATGACTTAAGCCTCATTTTTTCTAACAATTCATTTATGAACTAGTCTTAATGTCAATGATTTCTTTTCCTGATAAACCTTTTACTGACTTGCGCTATTTTTCTTAATTTAATAATCTTCTTTGATTATTATTTTTTTTGTCTTTACATCTATTTAATCTTTAGTTTTTATTATAATCTTATTTTCCCCAAAAAAATATTTAAGTCGTTAAAAAAAAACTGAATGTAAGATTCCATTTTTATTTTACACGTCTTTATTTGACTTTCACACCATTGATTTCGCAATATATTCTTGATTTAGTATACCTACGCACAGGCCACGCCTGTGTGGGATTTTTCCTTTTAACAAATGTAGTGATATATTTCGTAATTATAAATGGACTAAAATGTAAATAAATAAATAAATCCCGGGAACGTGAAATATTGCAGTGTAAAACCACCTTATAAACATATATTTTATGGAAACCCTCCCAGGAACCAAACCCACGACCTCAAAATGATAGGTTAACACTCCAACCACTACGCTACAAGGTGGACTATCTCTAATCGATTTTCCTTTCAAGGGTTTTTACCTGAAAGTAGCCATCGAGCCGAAAACACTCGTTCAGGATTCCTGATAAAAAAAATAGTGAGTCAAACTTATGTACAACGAAAGTTGTAGGAAACATTCCGTGGTTTAGTGGTAAGGACGCTTGAATCACGCACGGAAGGTTGGGTTCGATTCCCGGTAAAATAAAAATGAATATGTGATTTTTTTGTATGGATACTGATTTTTTTTATCGTTATTGAAATAATCAAGAATTTCTAATTTTTTCTTTTTTTTTCTTACACGTTTTATCAGAAAAGAGTAAAAACATAATGTACCAGTGAATAGAAATTCATATCGCAGTGTGACGTGCGTTCCTAAAGCAAAATAAATATTTAAAAAATATTGGTTTTCAATATTTAAAGCATTAACTTTGTGGTGAAACATGTTACTTAATGTTATTAAATATTTATATAAGTGAATAACTGACTTTTCCATGTCTACCAGTTTCGAGACGTACCCGTCTCTTCATCAGGACACCAATTAAACCAACATGAAAAACCTACTATACACCTTCACCATAGTTGTTGCACAAAAAACTAAAACCAACACGATATGACAAACATGCGCTGATTGGATTTTGAAAATATTTTATGTTGTTTGAGAATTACTTGAAAAAAGTAAAAAAGATAGAAGGAGGAGCTTAAGTTCAATAGGTTTAAGGTGGGCATAACAATGAAATATCGAATAACAGGCTATATTGAAAGGTTGTTTGATTATTGATCAAAGGACCATTATTTTTTAAAGCTTTATAAATGATGAATATTTCCATATTATTTACTTATAATAATAAAGGGTTGGTTAGTATTGGTATACCAACGCAGTGCCCGATACACGACTGGGTACGGAAGGAACCTTTTTACTTTATATATATATTTTCTTTAAGACCGTCGAAATAAATCTAACATTTTAGTCCCATTTAAAATTCTCAACTCACTCTTTGATGCGTCTGAACTACTGAGCTCAATAAAATTCAATATCCCAACTTTAACCTCATACAAAGCTGACCTTTTCATACCGATAACAATAGAACTTACTATGGTTTTTGTTCCCCTATGCCCAGAATTCTCAGGTCTGCCAACAAACATACCAGTCTTGATTGATAACAAGTTGTCTTCTTTCAAACGATCACTGAATAAAATTCAATTATAAACACCTCTCTCCCGCTTCCACTCCCACCAAGTCTACTATATACCATTGTGTCTTTCTACTTTCCTTTATGATGATTTTCTGTGAATAAACATGTCCTTAAAAATACCCGTTGGGCGTATATATAAATAAATAAATATGGATGTTTAAACATTATTGAAAATCCAGACTCTGGAAAAGACACTCATTTTTCATAGCTCCAAACTGTTTTACAACGCATTTATTGAGGATAATATGATAGATTCATCATTTGAATTTATTTCGGTTTAAATTTTTGTTGAAGTTGTGGATGAAAAAATCTAAGTTATCAAGCTTCTTTTTATAATGAGTACAATAAACTTTTATTAATATTTTCTCATTTTTATCGACAGAAAAATTGTGTTCAAATATTATCACTCATTTCTTGAACTTTTTGATGTCTATCGTATTCTTCCATTAGACTTTATTTAAATTAAAAATATTATGTTCACCCACACACAGGCCATGCCTTTGTGGGTTTTTTTGTGTTAATGTAGTAGTTTTTTTTTGTATTTGTAACTCATGTATACCTATTGTAAAATGCAAAAAAAAAACATGGGGATTGGTAAAAGGTTCACAGTGTGTAAAGAGGCCACTTAAACCAGCAAATGACAGGTCAAAAGCAATGTAAATGCCTAGACTTCCACAATCCTTTCTCAAAAATGTATTCTCTCTATGTTGCAACAAATTTAGATCATAACAAGTTGTTTTGTTTTTTTTCCAACCATCTAAATAAATACATTACTTTACACACAAAACAGCATTGTTCATGCGTCTGGACGCGGGAAGATGAATTTGATTTCAGTGATATTACATAAAATCTAGACGAAGTTAATTTTTTAATTTGATAAAAATTACGACACACTTAGCACTGTAAATATATTCACAAGAAGTCACTGATTTAAAAAAAAAAAAATGTTATCTAAAGAGTGAAATCGATAAAGTTTTTCACATAAATGTTATTTGAGTTCACTTAGCGTCAGTGGATTTAATAAGACTAATCATCTTCGCATTCAGCAGTTAGTATTTACTGTCCTTACTTACGACCACAAGAGATGCTGTAACGTAACTTTTTAATATTTCTATTATTATACAGTTTCTTTAATGAAAAACTGTAATTAAGTTTTTAATTTTCATCATTTCCATACCGTACCCAATCGTGTGATGAGCACTGCATTGCTACAGCAATAAAACAACGTATTTTGATCATCGGTCACATGAAATCTGAACTCTCGTACAATAATTACAACTACCCATTCTAGATTATGCCGATGTTTCCATGACTGATTTAAGCTGTGAGCAACTCGATAAACGTGAACGACTTCAGAATACAGGCATAAAGTATATTTTTGGTCTTAGGAAATATGACCACGTTTTTTATTATAGCAGGCAACTGGATTGGCTCAAAATTAGACAACGTAGATATTATAACTCCCTCTCACTTCTGTTCAATGTGCTTCATAGTCCTTACGCTCCTATATACCTCTGTGAAAAATTTAAACGCTTATCAGTTAATGGTTTACCTCTTCAATGTAATTCTCAAATCACTCTCTCAAAGGGTTAATACCCATCCACAATTTCTCTTTCTTCTCTAACTCATATAGTGTCCATGCGATTCGACTGGAATCATCTCCCATCTACCATCAAAGAAGTTACTACAGTATCTCTGTTTAAATCACATCTGAAAAAAACACCCCCTTTCTCTTCCTAAACCTCTCCTCCTTTCCAATTTTCTCTTTTTTATTTTCACCATCACCACGAATATCCACTACATGTAAAATAAAATTCCTTTCATTTTTGAAGTTCAAAGTTCATAAATTCAATTTCTCTTAATTAATTGTTTTTTTTTTCCTAATTATTAAAAGCATAAAAAATATTTATAATTTTTAATTCCCGCAAAAACGATAATTCCTTTGTAAATGCCCCTAATACGTCACGATTCACGTTTATCTGTTTCTGACCATCCAAATTTGTTTAGAACATTGTCACGAATCTTGACGTCTGAACCATCAAGGTCGAATACGTCGCGTTTTTCTAGCGACGTATTAAAAAAAATACGTAAATATGAAAAAAATCCACATTGATTTGGAAAATACAATTGATTATTCTGAATCAATTTCGAAATATTCTAAATCAATTTGTCGGCCTCGTGGTGTAATGGTCAGCGCGTTAGTCTGCCATGCAAGAGGTCTCGGGTTCGATTCCCGACATGGTTGATATGTAATATTTATTTTAAAGTGTGTTTTCACACTAGAATATTTCATAGTCCCTGGACTGCTACCTAAAGCGTAAGACTGATCATCTCACCTTCATGTAACAATATTGATCAAGATACGCTGCGATTTGTGTACCAATGCACCTGCGGAAAGGGAACGACTATGACGAAATCTATTTCATATATTTTTATAGGTATTCGAAGTATGTGATATTTCCAAAGCATTAAAATCTGGCACTCATTGATCCGGATAATGGAGTTTTGATTCCATAGATTTTGCGACTGGTGATGTCAACGCCTGCGCAAGGAAAACACCCGAATCAGTGAGTAGAACCGCACTAAACGCGGAGTTCGTCAATCGTGTATTATATTTTCTGCGACACCTGACGATCGTCATGCGTCAGCGGCAAATAATATCAAATGCGTCTCCATCCACCTTAGTCAAGGTTCTATAAAGTCAATACAGCTCGGTTGTATTTATTTACCTTTTATCAGAGAGTCGTTCAAGAACGTAAAAGCCCATACTAACATTGTGTTCGTTCAAAGTTCACGCCTCAGTAAGGAAAATTACAAAATTGCATTGAATAACTACTTAAACTATTGTTATATGCGTTATTTATTTCATACGTATGTGTAGTTCATTAAAATCATCAATAAACTCTGATTGTTCATATATTCTGAGTATGTCCAAATTTTTGTAGACATGAACTGGATTCAACCTCCTTGGGAGTTATTTTTTTATTTTATTTTTATTTTATTTTATCAACATAAACGGCAAATCTGCCTTTTACAAAAATTTACAATACTAACATATTTACAATGTAAACATTTGTTTTCTTGTGCCCAAGATTTATAAAAAGAATAAAACTTAAAAATTATACAAGATTTAAATAAAAAAAGTAACCCATGTGGATGCCTGGACTTCTATATTACCTTCTCTTAAATGTTCTTCATCTCTGTTGTAATATGTTAATATAAACAGCTCCCAGGGAGTTGAATCCAGTCCTTGTCTACAAAAATTTGGACAAACTCAAAATATTGTTGAATTATTATTATATTTATTTATTTATACATTTCATAATATATACAATGTTTTGTTCACTTTGCCCAGCTATATGAAACAGTACTTTACGATTTTCTTGTTATATTACTTTAAAATATTTTACTATTCAATTTGATTTTTACATTTATTATGAAATTGTTTAAACTTTTACTGAATATGTGAATTTAAAGTTTTTTTTTGTTTACAAGTCTTTGGTAAAAATTCATTTAAAAAAAAAAATAACTAAACCAAATATGATAACAATATTTGAGTTTGTCCAAATGTTCGTAGACAAAAGACTGGATTTCACCCCTTCGGGAGTCATTAAGATTAACAAATTACAACAGGGATGGAGAATACCTTAAATAAGGGAACATGGAAGTCTAGGCATCTACAGGGCTTATGACCTGTCAATGGCTGGTTTAGGTGGCCGCTTTACACACTGTGTAACATTCACCATTCTGCCTATATTTAAACATCTATATTCCTTCAATTCTTTCATCTGTTGATGTTTGTGAAGTTAAAGAGCTGAAACCTTTATTTATGCGGGTGAGATTAATCTAATTGAATTATTTCACCTACATACTAGGCAACGCCTGAAAATATTATTTTTTCAATTTCTATACTTCTTCATGGACCAGGTAATTTATCAACAATATTTTGAGTTTGTCCAAATTTTTGTAGACAAGGACTGGATTCAACTCCCTGGGGAGCTGTTTATATTAACATTTTACAACAGAGATGAAAAACATTTAAGAGAAGGTAATATAGAAGTCTAGGCATCTACAGGGCTTCCGACCACAAACTTCACAAACATCAACAGATGAAAGAATTATAGGAATATAGATGTTTAAATATAGGCAGAATGGTAAATGTTATACAATGTGTAAAGTGGCTACATTATGCCCATATTTGAACATCCCTTCAATTCTTTCATGAGATAAGATGGAAAGGTTCTTGAGAATG